>NC_068356.1:29631078-29906027 GCF_020536995.1 Dreissena polymorpha | reverse complement strand
GTGGGTACGCTCGTGCGGGGGGCGGGCGGCATGTTCTGCGATCTGGGAACTGCAACGAAATACAGCCCTTCACGACTGACAGACGACCGTAAAAAACGACAAACACCTCCTCTTCCGCTCCAGACAAATGCACAACAATCAAATACCACATACTATACACAACCATATACAGATCACCATCACGGGACCCGGAACACACGGTCGTGGCACTCTCATACACATCACTCGTTATGAGTGGGGGTGTGAGAGTGTTATGTGTGTGTGTTCCGGTCTTACTCTCCGGTGGTGATGGGGTGTGGGTCGTGTTGAGTGTCTTGTACATTAGTAGTGTGCGGGACGCTCCGCGGGTTCCGCACCTCATTTATCAACCAAACGGTAGAGAGCACATTAGGTCTCATTGGCCAACGTGCACTGAAACTCTCTTAAAAATAAAAATCATTTGGCGAACACCCGGGCAGACGGGGTAAATTTTGCCTACTCTGGCTCAAAATTAACCTTTATCCCCTGATAGGTCACAGGGGCATGTCTGGCTGCAAAGACCTCGTGAAGAGGCTAGTAGGACCTGTAAATAAACTCTGATTCAAACAAACAAAATGGTTCTCGGGCTAAGTGGACCCTCGAGCCGTTATGTTGGCAGCAGCGATGATAAATGCCCGGCCAAGATATGCCGTGTGGCATCAAGCATCGTAGCATCAAGATGAAAAAAAAACAACATTTCGACCGAACATTCACTGGCTTCCATTTTGTACCCAATAGAAAATAATTGTAATAGGAAAATCAACAGTTACTTACGTAAACAATGTAGGCCTAACCAAAATTAACAGAAAGATAATACTGCGGGTGCTGGACAAAATATACACTCGGGGCTCATATTAACAAAATAGTCTACCTTTATTTCAGGTAACCATGTTTATGTTATGTAAATCTGAAGTAAAACTTATCAACTTTTTATCAATATGTTGTGGTCTAAGGTGTGTTTTTTTTTCTTTTATTTATTTGTCTATTTGATTTTTAAAGAATCCACACCCAAGGGTTTTAACCAAAATCATTATGAAAGCAAATATTTATGAAGACATCGTATTCCAATACGTTTTTTTGATATAAGATCCTAATTGTACAGGTCAACAGCGCCGTGTGCGTCACTCTTTGTCTAGCAATATTGCCTTAGGAAGTATTATATCGTGCTGTTCAGACCAGTGTTTATTGTTGTAATATTTTACAATCAACATTCGAGTACCAATTCGCATAAAAAGCATTATTAACGGTTGAACAAAATGTGTTTTTCTCGTGAAAACAAACTGTGCACTGTATCATTTGATACGCACATAGCATTTGTTGTTTTATGTTACCGAGATTTGGGGTTCCACTTCAGATTTTTTTGGACGTATCGATAGTGATAACGCGTGATCGTTGCATTTCTTATCTGACATTCAGAAAGGAAGGAGTAGTGCATGGTTATAGATAGAGTTATTTAAGGTTCGTACACGTAACATATTTTATATATGTTTTCTTTAACACTACAAAGTTTGCAGTCGGCGTGGTTTTCATTAAGCGATCTATAGGCACGTGCTCGTAATTTTTGTAAATCTCGAATTATGAAGATTGTTTTATACTAGTACACGAACGTTTTTAATTCTGATCAAAGCGAACTGCATTAATATCATATATATTTATCGTTCACACCCTAAACCGTATTACAGAAAATGGCATGTGTGTACAATTTATGTAATATATATATAATTTCCGCCATCCGTTGCGTAAATATGTTTGTTCAATGAAAGAAATCGATGTAAATGCGGAATGATTTAGCAATTGTATAAATTGTAACGCTGCAATGCCATTTTGAGTAATATGGCTACTGTTGATTCATCTGTTCTTTAAAACCTTCATAGCACATCTATTAAAATTTCCATTAGTGTATTTGGATATCATGTTGATTACCTATTTTGAGTCAATTATCTAAAAATTATTCGTCCCAAAGCTACAAATGTTGAGACTGAGGTTATTGTTCTCGTCGATCCAGAATCAGTGTCGCACGGAAAGGAACCTGACAAAGTATCTTCACTTTTTATTGCAATGACCAGAGAGCGGACTCATAATCTTTACAACGTATCGAAAGTACCTCAGGCATCTCTGTATACTACTATAAGTTGTGTGTGTTCATTCGTGCTAATACCGGATAGCCTGAGGTGTTACGATGTTAAGTTCCTAAAGCCATGTCTTTATGTTGCGATTCAATCGGATGTGGATTGGTCCATTCCCAAAATTATATCTTTGTCGAATACCCAGTCAACCGGGAAACATTTTACCTTTTTTGGCTCAACATTTACATTTTCCCCTGAAAGGGTCAAATGTGCATTTGTGAGCAACAATGCAATCGTCAAGACGCAGCGAGACATATAAATAAACTCTGAAATACGCACATTCCGATTTAATTGTAGAGTGAAACTCGCCCTTTTGGCCACTTTAGTCTTCGCTTACGAGTTTGTAAGTAGTGTAACTGAAATACGGAATAAAACTTCTTAAAGCATCCCATTTCTCAAAAGGTTAGTTATTGAATCTTACGTCAATATAATACGCACACATTTTCTGTTATTTCGTGGATTTCTGATAAAGATATTGTAATTTGCACCAGTAAGACGATAATTGTGTCTGCGGTATACGGATATTGTCATTTGAACCAGTAAGACGATAATTGTGTCTGCGGTATACGGATATTGTAATTTGCACCAGTAAGACGATAATTGTGTCTGCGGTATACGGATATTGTTGTTTGCACCAGTAAGACGATAATTGTGTCCGCGGTATACGGATATTGTTATTTGAACCAGTAAGACAATAATTGTGTCCGCGGTATACGGATATTGTAATTTGCACCAGTAAGAAGATAATTGTGTCCGCGGTATACGGAGTGCATTTGCCTTACATTAAGCGGTCATGTTTGTCGCACGCCAGTTAACTAGTCAATTTGAATGGCGAAACCCCCTTATACAAATCATTTTTTTATTTCTTTGAAATAAAAGAACAGATACTCTTTTGATCAGGTATTGATTACGCGTCGGCAAATATTGTATTAGTTTAGCCGCTTGTTAGCTTATGAAAATACAGCATCACTGAAAAACACTATAAACACACCGGACATTCAGTGTGATACAAATTAGCGCATCATCAACCTAAAATATTATCGGTATGCATAAGGCTTAACTGCATCAGCGATCTGTAGGAAATGTCAAGTACTAGCTAAGAACGCAGTGTAATGCACTTTAAGTAGTGAACTGGATTGCAAAACAATCGCAGGAAGTTTGGCTGGATTAACTTGTGTTAAATGTCTTCGTAGTTTTGACATGTAGAACAATTGTTCATAAGGATCTTACATTCTTTGATCGGTCTACCCTCGGGATCAACGAATATTTATGGCATACGGATCATGATGTTTTTTTTCAGTATATACACAGTATCACTCATGTTTTTTTTTGTTATTCTCAAGAACAATCAACTGACGGAAGGACGATCCTACATTCAGAAATCTCAACATGATGTGGCTATTGGCTCTCGCCGTCCTTGCGACTGCAGCCTATGCACAAGGTCAGCAATTCTTTACTTTGATGTTAATAAACACGCCGATTAGTTGTTCACTTGCAAACAATTTAAATTAATACATTTTAAGCCACAAGCTTCATCAACTATTATTCATCAAAGTGCCGTGAGTCATGTACCTTTTCAGTGGCATTATCTATCATACCTCTTTTATTGACGATGAATGTGATATGCTAAGAAAACGTAATCTGAACGAGTGAAGCCTATTTGAACGCTAATACACGTATCCTACGTTAAACTTATATGAGTAATATGCGAATGAATCGCAAAATTATTTTAGCCATCGAAGTCAATAATCGTAAACGAACCTTCATCGTTGGGCCTAACATATGACCGTGAGCTTGGATGTTTCAACAGCGCGGTCTGTAGGTCTACCTAAGGCGTATTATTCATCCTTCTCACGCATGTATTGATCACATCTTTTTCTCATATATTGTATTGTGTGAATGGATTGTTAATGTCATGCATATAATTAGTAGAGCAGAAGTATGCAATCTCATTAACAGTGTTATATATATATATCCGATATTTCGACAACATGTTCACTATATACGGTGAATGTAACTCATTTTAGGATGTAAATTGCAGTTTAGTTATTTTATATTTCTAATCGAATGTGATAATTTTTGGTACTAAGCTGGAGTTATCTTATGCAGATATGAAAATTATATAAAAATCCAGGGTCAACAGTGCTGTTAATGGTTTATTTGGGTAATCTCCTAAATATGTCAGAAAGGACAAAAATGAGAAAAATTGTCAAAAATAACGTATATCTTCACATACATTTATTACTATGAAAAACATTTGATTTCTTATCATAAAACATTAAATTGATGACAACAAACGATAAGTTTTGGTGACATATTATAAATATATATAATTGATGAACTGCACAAATGAAAAAATCATTAACTTCATATAAAACATTATTTTCTTATCCGTAATATCCCCGCATATAGATTTTATCCAAACTTACCCAAATGGTTCATTTGTTTTCTAATAAAAATAAATAAAGAGCACATGCTAGATTACAGGTGTCGTTTGTTCATTATTAAAATTAAAATTAATATAGTATATTTAAATAAAACTGGCAGTTAAACAATATCATTGCTACTCTAGTGCATTCTATACATAGATGGTGACGTCACTACGTTATTGTCAGTATGACCGGTGTGACACAATGACTCTAGTGTCATTGTTCGTTCAAATTTGGGGCCGCTATTGGGGCCTATTCCAAACCTAAAAATTCCCAATAGGTTAAACAAATGCCTTTTTGTTTTTAGAAATTTCAACATTTAATTTATCTCATATTAAACTCTTTAAGTTTAACCTTAGTAAGTATAATTATCCTCACACTGTTAATCTCAATTTAAAACAAAATGGTAGCAAAAACAACACACAAATTTCCCAATGTTAGTCAAAACGACGCGATTTTTCCCAGTCCAAAGGGACCCGCCTCATTCCCAAATGGTGAAAAACATTGTTTAATCTTCAACGTACTTTGAAAATAAACTACCGGGGTAAGTTAGTAACCGTTCTTGAATAATTAGTATTACGTTGGCAATTGCTCTGTTCACTGTTAGTCGCAGCTATCGCATTGAGAGGCCACAATACACAAGTATGTTAAATTCCATAAGCCCGAATACCGACCTTTTCAAGTTCCCGTATACAGGGACCTGTACAACGGTATAAATATATAGGTCCCTGCCATATACCGATATAGTTGAATGTCTTAACACAAATAGAAAACTAATAGTTTAACATATGTATATTGGATGTTTTTTTATAGCAGAGCAAACGTTGTTTCTTCTGATGTGATGTGTGTAAATGCATGTGTTGCGCGTGGGTTCTAGCACATGATCAAGTTCATTGCTCAACTGTTGACCTGCCTGCAAATCTCTTATTGTACGTCACTCTTTTAAATTCAAATGCGTACACATTATTCCCATTGTAATTGTGTACAATGAAATCGATAAAAAAGAAGTCAAATATGATGCAACCACACCAGCACGTGGTTCAGTAATTTCAGAGCGTAGTGGATGTTTTTTTCATGGCATCTATGCAGTTAATCATCTCAAACAACACGATATAAAAGCTGGACTGAAAGAAATTTAAATTGTGATATTTAATGTACCTTACGATTTTAATGATCTTAGAGCTTTTGGTTCCAAACAAATCTTATTGGCGAAACACATATGTTTAATTATAGGGACCGTTTTACCCGCAATTCAATACATTCCTTGTCGTTACAATCACGCGATAAAAGGTTGGTGTGGTCTCACGGTTGGTTCTTATCGTGCAGTCAATGGGAAACGAATGTTCAATCATTTGTATTTGCCTCATAACATTTCTTTCTTGTTGCTATCCTCGTATTTTCTATTAGTCCCTTTTAATTCGAATATCCGAATAAAGCATGTACATATTGCGCAACCGTAGTTATAGTAAAATCTGTTGTGCAAGAAACTAAACTGTTGTGCAAGAAACTAAACTGCCCCTAATTGTAGATTACCTGTTGTTTTGTATATTTGCTGTTCTGCAAGTTATACCCATTAACTGGCCTTTTGGTAACATTTGAAGTACTAATCGTTTATCTCTGTGACAGCTTTATGATGCTAACCTTGCTAACAGTGCACTTACAGTGTCGATATTCGCATTGAGACATACTCTCAATCATTTGCTGGAATGTGTTGTGCATAATTACATAAAACAACATAAATTTGATTCCTAAAAGCGAGTTGTGCCCAAAGTAATGCAATAGCGAACACATGCAGAGCCTTCAGCGCTTTGATTGAATATTTGATAATTGTCTACAACTTCTGCTAATTTATATCATCAATACCAATGCTTTTAGATGCCCGGAAGCGAGTATGCTATTATTCCAACTGGTCCCAGTACCGGCCCGGTATCGGCAAATACACGCCGGGAAACATCGACGCGTTCCTGTGCACGCATCTGATCTACTCGTTCGCCAAACTGGACAACAACAAGATCGCCATGTATGAGTGGAACGATGATCAGTTGTAAGGGACAGATGTGTATTATATTATATAAAATATGAATAAATTAATCATGCAATAGTGGTATTCTAAGGTTAATTAGATTAGTACGATTTCAAAAGAAGCACGCACACAATATTGTATTCGGAGTTCCACTAACACATTAATATACACTTTTTGTCTCTATGTTATCAGTAAATGAAATTTTAATGTGTAATAAATACTCCGTAAGAAAGCTATTCTTTGAATGCCTCGTCAGCCGTTCAGTAAACATATAAATCATATTGTTAACTAACCGTAACATTGTTGCCCTGCTGTTTGTGTTCCATGCGGCGTCTCATCTGGGTTTACGCTGTTTGCCAAGGCCTTTTTTTAGAAGCTAGGCATAAATGGTTTAGATAAACTGCATTTTAACTGAAGGTATACACAGTTCAACAATCTCAAGAAAGTAAACCCGAATCTGAAGACTCTTTTGGCTATCGGAGGATGGAATGCCGGAAGTACTGTGTTCTCGAACCTCGTGGCCGATTCTGCCCTACGGAAACAGTTTGCTGTGCACGCGACGTCGTTCCTGAGACAGTGGGGATTTGACGGCCTCGATCTCGACTGGGAGTACCCGGCCAACAGGGGAGGCCCGCCTGCAGACAAGGTCAACTTCATCAGCTGGATCAAGGTTTGTGTTGATAAAGTCAAAGAATTGAATTTTTTAAACTTTATAGCGTTAACAATACGGAAAATTAAAAAAGTTAACAACCCATATAAAAACAATATTGTTTACATGCACTTCCATTTAATTTATCCTTGCCTGTTTAATATACACTTATTCGTCACCAAAGTTTAATGTAATTGTTTTTATAACATACGAATGAGCCAGACATACACATACCAAATATATGTATTTTTATCTCTAGTTTGAACGAAGACATTTCGGAAAAAAATCTTATTTTGTTCATTTTTTTAATCAGAAAAAATAAGGACTGTATGGCCGCAAATTTTTTCAAGACAACTGTTACTTGCATCAATGATTCCGTTGCGTTTTATACATGAACAAAATCTATTTTAATAAATAAAACTGAACATAATTGAAAATATGCATGACTAACATTTGATGTTTTTATAAAACAAATTTATTTTACAACGAAATTCGTTTCACCCAACTAAACGAATAGTTATCAGTCTGTCTGTCGGAATTTTTCTGTCTGACACAAGCGTTATACAAGGAGGACAACAAATGGAGGGCGTTGGTATGCTTGTATGCTTTCCAAATTTGTTTCCACACTTACACTAGCAATATATTTATTTATACACTTAAATCATGTTAACACGTTATCATTGAATGCATAAATTATATTTGTTTGTATACTAAATTTATATAAAATTTAAAGAAAGTTATACGTGTATTTATATTAAAAACATATGACGCAGTGACTGCTGCAATTCAGGTATATAATAACCATACTTTGTTGTACTGTGTTGTTGTAATCTCAAATGAGAAAAAATATCGTTTAAAATCCAAAACGGACTTACGAATGTTGTTGTGAACGCGATGTTAAGAAATTATAGCCACAAATCAGCAGTGCTTATGTTATTTATTGTTTATACCCGTGGCCCTGATTAAAAGCAAACGAAAATTATGATGCACATATCATCTGCAGAGCAAAACGTAGGCGTAGTGATGTTCAAATAAAACCTTCGTAGCGCTGAGAATATTGAGGTATTTTACTTTTGTTAAAAAAATCGTAATGCATTTAAACACAATTTTATCGCGAATAATCAAGAAAACTGACATTTTCTATCAATTACAATTAAAACAAATACGATTTGTCTATGTCGTTATGGTTTTACAGATGCGTAATACAAAATACTTTTTAAAACATAAAATATAGAACATATGCCTGGAATGGTACAAATAAATTTCCATTGTGATAAGGCAAATGTCAACAATTATCGAGGAACTATTACTTTAAACTGGAAACTTTGCTCTTAAATCAAACATAAGAGAGGAATACTTATTTCACGGGTCAACATGTATGAATGCATACTTGAAGAGATTTCATGATAACCTTATATTCCAATGTGTCTTAAACGTAGACGAAATTCTAAAAGTTATGTAGATAAGGAAAAATGTCATATCTTTATGGAACATGCTTTTTTTATAATAGGACATTCTCGCGGAGTTCAATGCTGACGCCGCTCAGTCGGGAAGGCCGCGTCTTCTTCTTACCGCCGCCGTCGGCGCCGGGAAGGCGACCATCGACCCAGCGTACGACATCCCGGAAATGGCGAGGTATGCGTGTTCACTGAACTGGGTGGCGAAATATGTTTTTGGAAACTATATACACATTATCAAGCTGTCATAACATCAACAGCTGCAGCAGCCACAACTTTAACAACTTAAAAACACTATCAATTTGTGTATCTTTTTAAGCCTTTTGTGATCATGATAACCATATTCGACAGGTTGCTGGATTTTATCAACCTGATGTCGTACGACCTGCATGGCGCCTGGGAGACGTTCACTGGACACAACGCTCCCCTGTATGCCCGGGCTGACGAGAGCGGGGAACAGGCGCAACTCAACTTGGTATGAGGAGAGAGGCGACGTGTCCGCACGTGTCAATCATTATTGAACAGGCGATTGATTAATGTTTGAATGCCATACATGTCTTTATATTCTTTATTTGTATTGCTTTACTATTTCATTTTTTAACCAGGTTTTTGACAATGATGATAATCCTGGTAATTTTCAGGTTATGAGATTACGGTATGGCGGGCGGACAGCGTCAACTAATTGTTTTACGGTTTATTAAGTATAACATATATAACAGTATAACATTCGTTAGCATAGGCCTAGTATAATGAAACTTCGAATATAGAGCAAATAGAGAAAATACCTTTAAGGTTAATAACTTGAGTTGGGATTGAGGCATTTCACTATAACTTTAGTACGTAGTTTATATGTCTCGCTTGCATTTCGTCGATTGGTCTTGGTCAATGTCAATGTTACTTATACAGTTCGTCAACTGGCATTCGTGAACTCTATTAGCATAAATTATGCGTTTGAATTGTTGCCTACATTTCAATTCAGTTTTATTCGTGCTCGTTTTGCACAAGTACACTGAGTGAGGCGCGCTTTATTCGATTTGAATGGCCTTGAGTACGGACAAATATGTATTCACCGTTAGTTTTTACGTTTACGGTATTTCGATATAAGAATGCACAAACTTGACAAAGGTCACTGGTTCATATTGGCGAGCTATAATTGAATAACGGTTTACTCTAAGTAAAATGAGTTTTGATGAAGCTGTTGCTCTCATATTTGAGGCTGTGCTTTGTCGGATCAAGCGCAAGATGACTGCTACTAAAACAGTTGTGTTTCGGTCGCTTACATAAATGCAAAAATAGATTGAAATGGAAATTGCGACCAGTCTATTAAATAAAATCTTCGTCTTTATTCCAGTGATTGACGGTACACTTATACATTAATAAATAAAAAGCTTTAATACTAGCGGCCATAATTTCGCCTATCGTGTTTCAGGATTGGGCGGCCCGCTACTGGGTACAGAAAGGTTGCCCAAAGTCCAAGCTCATCATCGGTCTGGCGACGTACGGGCGTTCCTTCCGACTGAGCAATCAGGCCAATTACGGCATGGGAGCCCCTACCACCGATCCTGCGCCGACCGGACCTTATACTATGGAGGCCGGCTTCCTCGCTTATTACGAGGTGCGTCGGGCTTGTAAAATGCGGATAGCGTGATGCATCCTGCTATATCGTGAAATTCGATATTCAATGTCAAGCCTTCTTTCATAAATGTTAATTGGCTGTCCGGTAAGCGCAGTGGTTGATACATGCGCTTCTCAACAATGCGACTGCGCTTAATCCCCGCCTCCGGACGCATGTAAGATTGGTTAGTGGTCTCCATACCGACACCCGGGCACTCAGGTGTACCTCGCACAGCATAAGGTTACACCAATATTGATTACTTATATCTTTTAGTAAAAACAAAATAGCTGGAAATTGAAGCTTCAATTCAAAATGCGCCCCAACGTTTGTGAGCTTAGACAATTAATTTGTACGGAGTGCTGAGACACACGTTTAACTCTTCGCTGTATAAAATTTCATACAGACATAAAGTGGAACTCGCAAGTAAAACACGACAATGTGACCGTGTTTCAGGTGTGCTTAATGTTGCAAAACGGCGCAGTGCGTCACTGGCATTCGGAACACCTTGTACCATACGCCACACAAGGAAGCACGTGGGTAGGCTATGATGACAAACAGAGCTTCATTATAAAGGTATAAATAGCTAAAAGTTTATGGTATTTGAATATACATTTATTCAATTGATATATTTGTTATTACAGAAATAAGCAATATTATTACGCATAATAGTTGTACTCTGTTTGTTAGGATTTTATCCTGATAAAAGCCAAATGAAATTTAAAAGCCTTCTCATACATCGACTGTCTGTTACCAACACAGCTGGAGTACATCCGCGAACAAGGCTATGGCGGCGCAATGATCTGGAACATGGACCTTGACGACTTCCAGCAGACGTGCAGCTCCTCCGACCGCCCGTATCCGCTGATGTCCCTGATGGAGGAGGTACTTGGCGGCTACAGTCCACCATCAACCGTGTCGCCTACTACAGCGCCTACCACACGCCCGGGCGAGACGACCACGGCTACACGCCCGCCATCAACCACAGTTTCCACTGGTGCCCCAACTGCGGCTCCTACCGCGGGACCAGGTGGAGGTTCGTGCAAAAGCCACTGACAGTTGTTTTTAAATCCACATTCAAACTTAATTCGAGCCAAAAAACGCCATTGATTTCAAATACACAACGTTGCATTTTTAAATGTAATTCTCATTTGTAACTATTCCTCCAATTAAAATTGATTTTAAACATATAAATTCGACATTATAAAGAAGCTGTTCACGATCTTACTGCTATCGTAATGTAAAGTATATCATTTCTATGATGCATACTTTAATACAACAAATACACATACATTTTCCGACTTCTGACCGGAAGTGTGCAGAAACTTAAATTATAATTTTTAAAATACATTCATACGCTTAACATATTTTTCAATATTAAATGTATTCCAGATTGTAGCGGGGTGAATGACGGTTACTACCCGCATCCTACCGACTGCTCACGTTACATCCGTTGCGTATGGGGTGTGGCCCATGTTCATCAGTGTGCCGCCGGTCTGTTGTGGAGCCAGCAGAGGCAGTACTGCGATTGGGCGTCCAACGTTGAGTGCAAGTAGGTCATGCTGCTGTAGGAACAACGGTTAACAATAATATCTTTAAAAAAAGACATGAATATATATTTATTTATGTAAAACTCGATCCTTGATGGTTTTTGTATGTTCGTGCAGTACTCAAACAACCCAAGGACCATCAACATCTACGACGCAAAAACCCACAACGCAAGCGCCCACGACACAGAAACCCACAACGCAAGCGCCCACGACACAGAAACCGACAACGCAAGCGCCCACGACACAGAAAACGACGACGGTGAAGCCCACAACTGGTCCAACTAAACTGCCCGCAGGTAGCACTTTTTATCTTCAAAATTAAGGTACTAGTATTTATCGAAACCGCTGATGTACGTGCTATTTTAGTAAGTTTATGAAGTTTAAATGGATACGCGCCATTCGATGGTACGGTTAGGCTCTGTCCTTCAAATAAAACCGTGCATGACTTTATAGCGGTCAGCGAAGATCCTTACCAGACTGTTCAACTATCGCTGGGCCGGACTGGAACGTTTGTTTCAAAGTAAAACAAGTATACAAAAAGTG
Organism: Dreissena polymorpha; assembly: GCF_020536995.1. Lineage (NCBI taxonomy): Eukaryota > Metazoa > Mollusca > Bivalvia > Myida > Dreissenidae > Dreissena > Dreissena polymorpha. Next base: position 29,893,620 of record NC_068356.1, on the reverse strand, counting down.
GTCCGTTGAATACGCGAATGCAGTAGCTCATAAAAGATCGTTTAGTAGAACATCTATTGGAGGTACAAACAAAATAGGTATTTAATGGAATGATTGGACATGCAGTGTACATTTTATTATGCTTCGGATAACCATGACCTCGGTACAAGGCCACTGCATATGCACTGTTTGCATAGTGCGTTAAGGCAAATGGCAAAATCATAAACACGGTATCCGAAAAGATCTAAACGGAGTTAGACTGTGCGGCCGGTCTTTAAGGTCGCCGTGGTGTAATGGATATGGTGTCCGCCTAGCGGCCGGGAGGTCACGGGTTCGATCCCCGCTGTGGGAGCGTTCTTTCGATCTCCCATATAGACACCAAGTACTGGTTCTAGGCCCAGGAAACGGACTTGAGAGCATTTCAAATAAGTAGGAATTACTTTCTATGCAATCGAGCTAAAATAAATAGGTTTTAACTAAACTGAAGGAATACAATTCAAGCATGGTATTCATGCAAATCGAGTTCACGAGTAGCAGGTCAATGCTGGCGAGCTTTAGCAGCCGTATTATGTTGTAAGTCGTCTGGCATAAGAGGCGCAGCCAACGAAACTAATACACGGTCTCGTTACTCCTTACTTATTTTATATTCCAGAAATTATATACATTCGATTAATTATTTCGCCTATTAATCTTGGAAATAAACACAAACAATGAACTGATCAATGTAATGTAAAATCAAAGTACTGACAGAACTGGTGTGACGATGCTTTTGAAGAGGATTGATATAAAAGCACCAATTTCAAGTTTATCTACATCATTACAATTGTGTATGTGGGAACGAAAATTTGGGTACGAAAAAAAAATTGGAGAAAATTTTGGGTACGAAAACATCATGCCAAAAAAAAGTTTGATACGAAAAAAAAATTGAGTACGAAAAAAAATTTGGTATGAAAAAATAATTGGGTACGAAAAAAACAATTGGGTACGAAACAAAAATTTGGGTACGAAAAAAATTGGGTACGAAATAAAATGGTTGTGAAAATTTATGGGTACGAAAAAAAATGGGGGTACGTGGAAGTAGTACCCGTGGGGAACTTGACCCATTCAGCGAAACTGGGAGGCGGGTTAAATTCTCGATTAAATCTAAAAATAACTACATTTGGGGTTTTACCAGCGTCACAGCGTTGAAAGTGCCACCTGGCAATTTCGTGTCTGGTTCCTGTCCCGTACCTCTCGATAAATTTTAAAGAGGACGAGAACCAAGCTGCATTTACCTTTATGAATGATAATCAGCGAGGTATGCCGATTGAGAAAATTTAGCTAACTCAATCGGACTGGCTCTGTTTTTTACAAAGGTCGCCATTGTGAAGAATTTTTCATGGTATGATAACTTACATGAGCTGCTTCGCTGAAGCAGCATCGTCAAAAATCGTTTCCTTAAAATAAATGCCGAGGCGGGCGAACGTTTGTTTTGAAGTAAAAACGTAGTCTTGGTTAAAGTAAAATACTGTACGCATGAAAATACGTAAAGGATTATTGGGTAGGATATATGTTGGCGGTAGGACAGCGATTAGCTTTTGATGGAATGTACCTGTATTGTGCATTATATAATATAACCACGACCTCGGTGCATTGGTACTACAAATGTACTGTTTTGCAAAGAGCGTTAAGGCAAGTTGCAAAACAAACACAAGGTATCCAAAAACGATCATTCTATTAATATATACATAAACGGACTCGTGCTCTCAAGTCTTTGTAACCTCCAGATTTCTGCGCCAACAAGGCCGATGGCATTTACCAACACCCAGGTGACTGCACCGCATTTGTGAACTGCCACGCGGGAGTCAACCGCGTGATGTTCTGTGCGACCGGTCTTTTGTTCAATCCAGCAATCAACAACTGCGACTGGGCTTCAAACGTGGACTGCTCGGCCAAGACGGAACCCAGAGGTTAGTAAACCTCGATGTTTACCTTGCTTTCGGGAGGGTTAATATTTAAGTTTCGTTTCGATCCATTAATTCTGCGTTGCACAAATGCTTATTGTTCGCCGTGTGAGTATTTTAAAGTCTATACGGTCCTTCCATGCTATGGGATGCATTATGTAAGGACTCGGAGTTTGTCCCTTTACTCTTACCTTACTAGGCTCACGAAAGTTGGGACGAATTTCTAATGTTTGTTGCAATTAACAGCTACGTAGTTTTAACCTCAGCTTGTTGTGATGCTGTTCTCTATTGAGAGGTGGATTATCCGGATGTAATCCCGCTGTCCGTTAGGATGACCACCCTTCTAGCTCACGTTTACCGGGAGCGGATATTGAACTAGTACGTGAAGCTAATATTTTTAAAGCACGTGCGCTTACCATTGCGCTGACCGGACAGCCGCTTATTGCCCGTGCAAGGAGTGAAACTACTTCTGTGTTATATATTTGATTTTAGTAATGTCCTTCTGCCAAAACAAGCGCGAAGGTTTGTATGAAGACCCGAACAACTGTGCGAAGTACTACAAATGTGCACATGGGCGGACCGAACTACACACATGTCCGACTGGAACGAAATGGAGCACCACTATTGGCTTATGTGACTGGACGGTCAATGTTAATTGCGGTTCCAGGCCATAAGCGCTCGGTAAGCGGCGGAGCAAGTGTAGCCTGTAGCACCTCCTTTAACCGCGCCAGTTCATTCCACAAAGTCCTTCTTCCTGCTTACCTTATTGTTTTGCTTGATAGCATGCCTTTAGTTGCGATAGCATCAAACATCTCGAAACTGCCTGCCACCTGGCTCTAACATATAACCGCTTATTTCACTAATTTTCTGCAACCTGTTAACTCCCCAATGTAACTTAGTATACATTCAACGGTTAGTTCTATTGTCCTGTAATCAAGCACCTACACTATTAAAACAGTGAGTAGATAAACAGGTCAATCAATTACTAGTTGTTATTCAAAAAGTCAACTTATACTCAATCTACTGTAAGGATTAAAGTAACATGTTATCACTGCATATACAAATTGTATACAGACGTTCTTCATACATTATTTCTTCATAAGTGAGTCTGTAAAATATTCTGCATATATATGAATGAACGGGTCGTGTATATTTTTCAAATCAATATGTATTTATGAAATTGATAAGATACATCACTCAATCAATCAATTCATCAACGATATTATATATTAAAATATGTAAAACGTCTACCAAATGTGCATTACCAAACCGAATTTGAATGATTTAACACTCATTATGTTACTTGCTTATATGATTTATTGACAAAACGCTGCATCTGTTGACTTTTACATTTATTATGATGACATGGCTCTAAACATTTAGCTTTAAATGAAATGAAGTGGTTTCGAGACTCACTCAATGATCAACAGAGTATCAAAGACACGGTAGTGCAAATGGAGAACTGGTTGAAAGATGTGGACAAGTGTGGTCTGGCAGGAAAATTCAAGGCCTGGATTTACCAACATGGCATCCTACCACGCCTATTGTGGCCGCTGCTGGTGTACAGTGTACCGTCATCAACAGTGGAAGCAATGGAGAGGACAATAAATTCATTCCTCAGGAGGTGGATGGGGGTGCCAAAGAGTTTCACCAGCCTCGGTTTGTACTGCACTGGCAGCAAGCTGCAGATACCTCTCAGATCACTGACGGAGGAATACAAGGTCACAAAGGCTCGGAAAGTCATTATGCTACGAGACAGTAGTGATGAGAAGGTTAGAGAAGCAGGAGTGCAGGTCAACACCGGGAGAAAGTGGAGGGCTGACAAGGCAGTTGAAGAGGCTGAGGCTCGTCTTCGGCACAGCGACATTGTCGGAAATGTCGCACACGGACGACTAGGTTTCGGATGCGTCACCCGTTCGCAGTGGAGCAAAGCCAGTGCAATAGACCGACGCATCCAAGTGCAGGAAGAGGTTCTTCGAATGGAGGAAGAATCCAGGCTCACCAGAGCTGTTACCCTACGGAAACAGGGTAAATGGCTGAACTGGGAGGGAGTACCCCAGAGAAAGCTTACATGGAATGCGATCTGGACCATGGAAAGCGACAGACTTAGTTTCTTGCTCAAGTCTGTCTACGACGTGCCGCCAAGTCCAACAAACCTAGTGACTTGGGGTCTTGCCGAAAAGCCAGATTGCAAGCTCTGTGGAAGACCAGCGAATCTGGAACATGTCCTGAGCTCATGCAGGACAGCCCTGTCTGATGGCAGATACAGATGGCGTCACGACAGGGTTCTTGCTTCAATCCCCGATCATCTAGATCAAGCACGAAAAGCGCAGAAGACGACCAACAAAGGCCCCTCATTCATTTCCTTTGTCAGAGCCGGAGAAGAAGGGGCAAAGGCCTAACGCGCATGTGGGATTCTTGGAACGGCAACAGATTGGAGAATGGAAGCAGACTTGAAGAAACAGCTCAAGTTTTCCACAGGAGATCACCGTGACAAACCAGAGACCCGACATAGTACTGTGGTCAGCTGCATCAAAACAGGTTGTGATGGTGGAGCTCACAGTACCATGGGAGGAGCGGATTGAAGAGAGCTTCGAACGGAAGCGCGAAAAGTACCAGGCCCTCACAGATACCTGCACAGAGAAAGGCTGGAAGGCATGGTGTTTTCGAGTGAAGGTGGGCTGCAGAGGTTTCCCAGCGCAATCACTGTGGCGCACTTTCAGCAGACTGGGGGTTACAGGACAGGTCCGGAAACGGGCCATATCGGTTGTTGCACGTGAAACGGAGTCGGCTTCCTTGTGGCTATGGCGGAAGAGAGAGGAGAAGTGGATAGGGGGACACAGGGCAGTCGACTAGAGACTGGCCACCGAGACCTGGCAGATGAGGAAGTGTAGCGGAGGCTTACTATCTCCTGGCCGGAAATTGATCACTTCCGGTCGGCACACCATTGGAGGACGTAGTGGGACAGTGCCGAAACGTCCGATGAATATGGACCCACCTGATGAAGGAAATAGTAGCAGCATCACGGCTGTATCTGACAACTAAGTTATAAATAATCATTCTTCTTTATATCTTCCTTATATTCTAATAATAATTTTCCTCATCCCCATCATGATCTGTCGCAAAACAGCACCATCATCAACAACAGCAACAACTACGAAAACTTTACCCATCACCATTATTGTTTAAATTAACAACACCTCTATCACCTCAACTGTCTCCATACTCATCTTTACCGCCATCGTATTATAATGTTAACACCATTATCCGCATATAATGCACTAAATATAAATAATCATTACAAAATTATTAATCTCATGGTTCAAAGCATTTATTAAGTTACTAGACACAAGTTCTCCAGATATTTCATTAATCATAGCGCATGGATATTGATCGATGGTTACAATATTGATTATCTTTCGAGAAGACAAATGCTGCTGACTATATTGATGTTAATTTATATAATTCTGATGTTAACTATGAACATGATGAGGATTATGTTTTTGTTGACGTTATCATAAAACGATGATCATGAATTTGATGATGATAATGATGAGTATTATTCTTCTGATTATGATTATGAACAGTATGTTGATCTATGCCAACGACGATGATGACAATGAAGACCACCATGATAATTATATCAGAACTGCCAAACAAGGATGTTCTAGGCATTACCAAAGCTCGTTTTGTTTTACTCTATATATTTACTACTATAACGCAATGTGGTGATGACCAAAACGCGAACGCACTGTGGTTTTGAAAACCGATGTTAGTTTTAAGTTCGATATTACAGTGCTCTATGTTTACACATAAATAACTTTAATGCTTTCAGCGCTTTGATATTGTTTTGTGTCATGCGCATGCTTGCAAATTCCACTAACTGTTATTTTTCTTTTCTTTTGTAGATGTGTCTTATGACGTTTTCAAATAAATTGTCGTAGGTTCAAACAAGAATTATGTATCATGTTTAAAATGTAACATATCAGGGTTAATCAAAACGAGCGCTTTTTCTATGCATAGTTGCCAATCGAAAACAGTAAAAAATAACGCCTTTGTTTCGCTTTGCATTTATAATTTTACGCTTGTTATTAACAATAGCCTGTCCGCATTTACTTTTGATCCAAAAGGTCTCGGCTTTTTAAATCTATGGGGAGTAATTTTAGTCTTGTTTTTATGATTGCTGTTATCTTAATTCAAACTTTTCCAAAATGTAGTTGTTATATGAGTAAATACTTTTTATGAAATATTTCCAAATCCTATAATCTGTGAACATGTCCCTTTATAGAATTTAGACAAGTTGTGGAAGTATGTTTTGCTTATCGTTTTTTGACGATCGATTGTTTGCGTAGGTAGTCTGGAGTTAGTATTATTCAGGCAAAATGGTATGATGGTTACATGAGAGGAAAGTGAGACGTCTATCGATTTTGGGGTCAATAGGTCAAAGATCAAGGTCAAAGAGGTTTGTTTAAGAAAATAGTTTTCAGCACGAGAATGCGTTGACCAATGATGATGCACATTGAAAGAGCGTCTACTGATATTTAGGTCACTTCGGCAAATACCATATGGGCGTGTAACATGAAATTCGTTTTGGAACTGTATCTTACTAGCGCTTTGATCTTCGATAATGTAGATTGGCATAGTAATTACTTGGCTGAAAAAAACTACTGTATGCATTTTGGATTTTTAGGTCAGGAGGTCAAAGGTCAATGGCACGAGGGCTTCTAATGGTTTCTGTTCAATATCAAGAATACACTTTTACCTATGATACTCTACATTTGTATATTGGTTGCTTCTGCTGGAAGACAGATCTTTTTTGGTTTTGGTGTTAACAGATCAAAGGCCAAGGTCACCTGGACTTGTAACATGACAATGGTTTCCATTAAATATCTACAAAATGCTAAGGCTCATATAAACTAATATGATGACTAGTCGTTTTAAAGGATGATTCTTAATGATTTTCTTATTAAGATATCAAATGTCAAGGTAACCGGCCCGACTTTGCTGCAAGTCGGGTTGTGGAAGGGGGTTGGGGGAGGCAATAAATATTTTGCATCATTCTGTTCAGTTCGACTGCCGCATCTTTATTACATTGTACATACAGCTGTTTGCGAAGGATGATAGCATTACATGTACACTGCATTGTTTGAAAGATTTTGTTCAATTAAGTCTACAAACCGTATTTATTCTAGAACTGTTTTTGTAGCAAAAAATGTATGTACACGCCATCGTCTGAAAGGTTTTAGTTCGTTCAGTAATAAAATCACTAGCATGTGATTTGAATTAACGAATTATCTTCCGCTATCATTTCCTCAGAATGCGTGTAACGGACTGTTACATTTTATCAATTGAACTTTCATGAACACGCTTACCATGTTAACACTGCAGCATCAAGGCTTTGAACGACTTTCAGATGACGACAACCCGGACAACATCTGTGCTGGAGCTGCGGACGGCTTTTACCCATCACAATCTAGTTGTCATGACTACTACCAGTGCCATGGCAACGCGCTCTTCACCAACAGCTGTGGAAACTTTCTTTATTTTAATTCGATATATAAAGTTTGCGATTGGCCGTCAAATGTTAGATGCACTGTTAATATGATGAAAATGAGCCATTAAACTTAATTTTGTGCTAGTAAAAAAATCATAGTGACTTGTCTATCCACTGGCAAACACTTGAATGCGTTCTGTTGAAAGTATGTTTATCAAATTAATATTACATATTTAACCTGTATATCTGTGTGTACCTGTGCGTATTACGAAACAATGTAGCTCTTGCTTTTACTGTTGTTTTTAGGGATGCAACGTGTGGCGATTTTCTCTCGGTTTGGGTATGGTCGGGTATTTTCGGGTCGGATAGTTAAATATATAAGTATATTACAACTTTCACTTCCATTTCAAGATTATTAATAAATCTACAACACACACGTTCAGAGTGATTGTACCTCTTATATCTATTTAAAAGATCTTAGCGTTGTTATTCGACTTTATATGTTGTGAGTTTTATATAAGATTGTTAATTTCGTACCCAATAGTTGTTTCTCATGCAAAAGTTTTAAAGCTGTTCAGTTATATGTGTCAACCTTTGGCATAAAACGATTAACCCATTTATGCCTAGTGGAATCTCCCATCCTTCTAAATTGGGTAAATTTATTTCCAAAATAAGGGATGTCTAGTATATTTATTTCTATATTTAGAATATTTCTTACAGAAATTCCTTTAAGCAAACAGCTTCTACGCTGTTTGTTATGGCCTTTTTTCTAGACGCTATGGGTTAAAAAATAAGTGTAAAAAGTAATTAAAACATAATAATGACAATACTAAAAACAAGCGAAAAACAGCACAACTGATTTCAAGTTTCCATAAAACATTCAGTATCAAAGTAAAAATGAAACAAACTGAGATAATTATTCGTTCTGCCAATTATGACTTTGTACTCATGCCTTAATTAAACTGTTTAGGAAAAGCAATCAAAAAATTTCTCAAGCGCATAATAGTGCTTGAACATCACTTAGTTTTCATTAAGATTAGAACGGTTCGTCAGTCCCCATTTCGTTTGTTTTGACAGGAATTTATCTATTTATTCATGCGTAAAAACAGCAATTTAAACATTTAAAATATATAATGGAAATTAATAACTAAATCTATTTTTTAAACCTGTTTGTAGGCCTTTGATAAAACATATTTTGATTTTTACGTAACCATGTTTACATTACTGATGTTAAAACACTATTGGCGTGTATTTACGGCAACCCGTTATTGACAGAACAAATTATTCAATTTTATTCATTGTACTTGAGCGTTAAATTTATAAGAATATACATTATGCTGCATTAAATATTGAAAATAAGCATTATTTTGACATACTTGACCCTATTCGAATTTTACGAGTGGAAACCGAAATCAACCATTTCATTGTAACCGTACTTCAAAATGTTTGGTAAGATTTTCGGCTACTCGTTGCATCCCTTCTTATTTTATGTTACACACGCAGCAAGAAAAATGTATTATTCCAGTCCATATCCGGGTTGTAATAAAATAATTCAAAAACATGCTTACTTGTTGTTCTCAATTTTAAGCAATCAAACCTTTTGATAATTTTACATCCTTAGAAGAGAATTGTATTTCTTGTTTACATGAAGGACGAGAAAAATGACACTTTCATTTAATGGTATTCCAAGTCAGGAACTTAAGTCGGTCTTGATAAAGTATTGACCAAATTGATAAATCGTGCACGTGCTAACATATAATTTGTAGTTTTTAATTTTATTTTGCAATTATCGAAGTCGAAGACTCACATAAGACGAGAAATGTTGATTCTGTTAAAAATATGAGCCAATAGTATTTTATTGATCTTCTAGTTCATCATGACTTATCAACAATCAATAACTTGTACCAAGACTCACCCCATATAGAAAACATGTGAATAATCTTGGATATAGGAAGCTCCCAGCAACACGTTTTCAAGTGCTGAATCACCTAAAAGAAACTGTACAAAATATTGCTTTACAAAACCGTTTCCATGCTTAGCGAGCATGCGCGGCTTACGTATAAAAAGCTTTGGTTGCATTTTTAAATTAACAACATTGACCGATTTCAGGAGCATCAAACAAAGTTGTTAAAAGCAGTCGTGTTTTAGGCCGCAATTATTATTGAAATGGATAGAAATATTACCGACTGCGGTATCATTAACTACTACCCATTCGGACTCTACATCATGGACTGCTCTAATGACCTTAATGTCCCTTGTACAACTTGATCGTCTTGAAATGCATGTATGTTCGATCGAATTTGCTATGATGATATCGATCAGACTACAAACTTTTTGGAAACAAACTCCTTAGGTATTGATGAAATACATTATATACACTGTAAACATGATGGATGGGGATTTGGGGTCAGAGGGGTGAAAGAGGTGGCGTCCGGGTTCATGCCTCATGACAAAAATTGGGCTTAGAAAACTAAGTTAATACTTTTTTGCGGTTTCTGAGCTCCGTTTGCCCAATTCAGGCTGGTAATGCGGATACTTCGATAATCTTTGGCACTTCGATAACAGGGAGCTTAGTTCCTCGATATTTTTTAAATGTTATTTCCTAAACATTAGTGTTTTTAGACAAGGCACATGGTCGAGTTGATGAATGTTGTATCCTTTTCTATTGGTAGATTTTTCCCAAAAATTAGGAAATTGGATCGAAAAACATCATGAAATGGATGAACAGTAAACATTTCAACACAATAAAACTTCTTAGAAATATTGCACGAACTTGTTTGATATTCCAGGATGAAGAGTAATCATTGTGCTTCAAATTTTTAAATAGTATTCAATAAAATATAAACGAAGATAGAGTATTGTTTAATATGTGGTATTCGTGAAGTTGCATACACTTAGATTCCCGAGAAAGGACACTTCGGTTAAAGCGGGTGTATACGATTTTGTCATATATTTATTAATTAATATAAAATGTATAAAAAAAACTTATTATACATATATTTCAATATAAACTAAAATAAAAATTAAGAAGAACATGTGTCGAAAAATGCTAAATAAGCCAGATATTTAATTCTGAAATCGAAAAGTGCTGTACAGCCAAATTCGCCAGCATGTATATCATGCATGTACGATGTGAATCTAAATTTAGTTTAACGGTTCATTTGAAATTCCTGCAGTGATATCGATTCATACGACACACGAACACTTACTAAAAAGACGAATGCATAGTTTATTGTAGGAAAATATGTACGAATTATCTTCGTCACAATCGGCTCCGGGCGCTAATTTGTCTTTGCTGCATTTTATGAAATTCGTCTTACATATATAATTTTTCTTGCATATTGTGTGTTATTATAACATATTTGTATCAATATATTACAATTCAACCAAACATTTTGAAGAACGAATCAATGTGCCAAGTAAAGCGCGACTCATTGGGAATCAATATAGGCATAACTTAATAACACATGAAATATAAAAAATGGCGTTGTTCGTTTAAAAAAATCACATTACTATTAATTAATACTATTGATATTATAATTGCATTTTTAAATAAGATTAAAATGCTTATTTCTAAAGAAATATATTTCAAGTGCCGACCGAAAATAATTGTCTACATCATGAACTTGTCTTTAGTGGTAGCTTGAGATTGAGAGAGATGAAAATATAACATGTGTACCAACACGATATATAACATGTGTACCAACACGATATATAACATGTGTACCAACACGATATATAACATGTGTACCAACACGATATATAACATGTGTACCAACACGATATATAACATGTGTACCAACACGATTGTGTTAAATTTTACTTATAGCAGTATTATTTCGGTAATTCGTTGTTTTACGTCAGAACATAATTTTTAATGCATTGCCTGTTCACTGTTACAGTATTCCACAGCGCAATCTGCATTTCTGATTCACTAAAAAGAGTGTGTTACATCTGGTAAAACGTGTCGAGTTATCGGGAATATAAATGCCATTGTTATTTAGATGATCTGTAGATAATTTGTCCATTAAAATTTGGCATCCGGCTCTTAAGTTTTCTCAAAAAGGTTAATAAACTAACATGTAACATGTTGTAACATTATTGGACGTTCTTGATTTATTTCCGAGTATTTTTATGTTGAAATACGAACTGAGCATCCTTATCATGGCATGTTTGCGTGTTTGTTTTTATATAAACCACCGTTTCCTGCGAATTTCTTGCTTCGCAATACCAAGTGCTATACCGTACATCCACCTAACAATATTTCGTTTCTTAGAACCAAATGAACAAAACATAAATGCAAAAAGCGTAAGAACTCTTCGCTGGCGTGTGGCTTTCTTGTTCTCTGTTATCGAAGTGTCATCTGTTATCAAAGTATATGCATACCCGGCAGATATTTGTGTTTAGTACAGAGTTATCGACTGTATACAATAATTCGGAACTGACAGGATCCCGTCTTCTAAAATCTTAACGTTTATTGTACAAATAGTTACTGACAAATGCAATTTTAATAAGTGCTTAAATGTTGCAATGTTGAATCAGAAACGCAAAATTCTTAAATGTTGAATCTTTCTGTAGAAGAAATAATTTGAAAGCAACAACTAAATTAAATATAAGGATGAAACATCAACGAATATGCATGGTTTAATCTTTTCAATTATCTCACGAAGTAGTATTTTATAGGTGCATTCATATTTGACAAAATGAAGTTGCGACGTTTTCACTCTCATCTTTTCCGACCAATATCTCGCGCTTACCCGAGCATGAGACAGTAGGCAGAGTCTAACCGTGTTCATCAAATAGGCGCGTTTTGCACTATGGTCTTGAAACACTAATGCGAGTGCCCCACGAACACACTTTGGTTTGAACATATCGATATTGCATTCTTCATTGTGCGGTAGGGGTTAGCGATTATAACATCAAGGTAGGTTGCAAGAGTGCAGCATCTCCATTCTATTACACCATCTCTTCTTCCTTATCACCCCCTGCCTCATATTAAGCAGCAGCATCAGACAAATAATTATCATGTTCATCGTTACCATCACCGCCATCATAAGTCTCGTCATTGCCAGGATGAGTAGGATAATGATGATGATATTATTGCAGCTGCTGATTAGGGTTATTGTGGTGTTTGTGGTGATGATGGTGATGATGATGATGAGGAGGAGGATGATGATGGTGCTGCTGATGATGATGACCATGATGATGATGGTGGTGGTGGTAGTGGTAATGGTGGTGGTGATCTGCACAGGCTAATCTGGGACGACACTTTACGCACATGCATTTAGCCCAGTTTTCTCAGAACGCGGTTCATTTTATCTCAAAATATCAAGAAAGCACTTTCAAATAGAAAACATATGAACACACATTGATACATGGAATACATTTCCATAAACAATTTATATATGACAAAAATAGTATTATTTTCCAATAAAAAGAAACCATTACATCGGAAGACAGTTTGGACATACAATGGAACAATTTTAGGATCTTAATGACAGTTTATTAGATCAACAGGTATTTTATTAATTATAAATTTTATTGTTATCATACATTTATGTGACTTTTTTGTAGTATGTTTTAGTTCAAAATAGTATTTAGAGATATATCTAGAAGAAGAAATGTATATATTTGTTTACTTAATAAATTAATAAATAAAGTCTAAGGTCAGTATTCTTTATGATATGTTGACAATAAATCATAAACGACGCCAAGTTTGTTGTTGCCCATTTTTGTGAGACTGAACTTTAAATGATAGTACTCGAAGTCTTCATAAATATGTTATTAGTTTCCTGTAAAGCATTTGTGGGTGTTGTTGTTTTTTTGCATTGTCAACTATAGAACTTCAAAACCAATTTGAACATAAACGCGTAATCAATAGTTCAAAAGGGGATAAATATAACAGCTCAATTTAATGATCTCGAATCACTGTTTTTTTGGTCAAAATAGACATGTGTAGCTAGGTCTCTGGTTGGAACAGCGTCATTTTACGGGGTCTCGGCGCCGGGGCCGGCAAGTTTCTTGGCCTGTTCGCACACGGCGTCAAAAATTGAAAAGTTTCGTAAGTCTGATTCTCAATTGAACCACAGGTGGTTAGCGTGTGGCTATGATATTAATTAGTGAAAACATCATTTTGAATGATAAATAATCATATTATAACGAAAAATTAACTTTTCTGAAAAAAAAATAATTCACTATCAAATATATATATAACATCATGCATTCTTTATGAATGAAATGAATGTCAGTTAGTTGAAATGTATATAAACAAAGGTTTCAAACGGCGCTGCACAGTTAGTCTTGATGCTGAATGTAACGACAAGAACGGTAATAATGTTTTTCATACGTTTTATTGAATTATGGTATCGAACTAAATGAACTTTGTAGGGAAGTTGCCCTTTACTCCGTGAAGATTTCAGTCTTAAAGACAGCATGATCACTGTCAACTGGGTCATGCGAGTTGTGTATCGTGTTATTTCTTAAAAGTTGACCCAGCATTTGTAAAAATATTGCAAGACATATACATTTCCAGAAAGGAAATTCATTTCTGCGTTGAATAAGACCGAGATCGTGAAAATCGCTGCACAATTGATGAAGATATGGCTGTTCAAAGCAATGCACCCCGTTTTAGGGTGATTTTGAGTTGCATACCTTGTTATATATATATTTGATAGTGAAATATTTTTTTTCAGAAAAGTTAATTTTTCGTTATAATATGATTATTTATCATTCAAAATGATGTTTTCACTAATTTATATCATAGCCACACGCAACCCACCTGTGAATTGAACCACGTATCCAAAAATAGTGTAACATTTTTTACGATATTACATGTAAGTCTTGCTGCTTTAAACATAGTAACATGTGTACATTGGAAAAACAAGAGTATGTATTGCCTTAAATATAGGAAAATATTGTCAATATCTCCAATAGATTTAAACGTGAACTGTGAAGAATTACAATTAAAAACGTAAGCCATCTACTCACCGAATCGTCAACGGCGATCTTCTTGTCCATGCCCCTGCACACACGCAGCAGGACCCGAACAGCGCTCTTGTCTTTCTTGTCATTGATGTCGTTGCCCTCGGACAATTCCTGCAAATGTATAAGGGCATCACTCTGCTAAAACGGGGTTCAATGCATGTGGGTAATGTGTCGTCGCAGATTAGCCCGTCCAGTCCGAACTGGTTTATCATTTATTGCAATTTGCAGATAGACAGGACTTTTGATAAGAAGAGACATCCTTTAAACGAAATATATAATTGATGCAAAAGTATTGTCCCTGGTTTACCTGTGCGAACTACACGCTGTCTTATATACCGTTTGAGGCAGAAGTCCATACCCGTAGCCAGGGGGAGGGGGTACGTTGGGTGCGTTCGCACCCAATATTTTTTGACGAGTAAAAAACATGTACTACAAGTTGCAACCAACTTTATTTGACGCAAAAAAAGGTTTTTTAATTTTTTGTAGGAACCCAGTGAGTCTTCGTATTTAAGCGTTAAAATAATATTGTAATTAATATGCAGGTCACCATATAATTAATCTCTCGATTAACACATTCCCAAGATAGAGCGTGATTTTTATTTACAATTTTAACCGTAGAATTGCTGAAATCAACAGAAGTTTTGACAGCAAAATTTGAGAAGATCTAGGAAGCCGGTCCCCACAAAATGGGAATCTTTGTTATAAACGGATATTTGTTTCCTGTATAATGGATAATTATTAACCTGGTACTCTAATCCGTATAAAATTGATACTTATTTATAGATATTCGATTGTTTTGTAACTTTTGCCATCGTTATTTATGTTTGTTAAAGCCCTAATTTTAATAGATATCATAACAAAATGATGAAGCTACGACCTATAACAATTAAACATTGCGCACAGCATTTTCGACGGACTGCGTTGTCTTTTTGACGGATCTTGAGAATATAATGGGCAAATAAGTACATATTTTTTCTTCGAAGTCCTGCTATACATTGTTAAGGACTTTGATACCATAGGGTCAGTAGTTTGTGGTTAAAGGGTCTTAATGAAGCCTTAAGTGTTATATTTTTCTGAAATTCGTTTAACTTTGTTAAAAATAGTTTTTAAAAAAAGTCACCAGTCATACAATTTTGATTTATTTTTAGTATTGATGCAGATTAGATTAGAGAAGACCCAGTTTTATTAAATTTATGTTTGTTGTAAAATACAATATTAGCACGTTTAGAGCAATGCTAACCCTCTGGTACTATCCATAGTAGCAGACAAACAATTGTTTTGAAAAAAAAGAGTAAAATATTTCCATTTAATTTGCTCGATTTATGAATTGTAGAATGTTGGAAGGTGATACACACCAATTTTATAAAGATTCCAAGATTCCAATAAATAATGATATTTTATACCGTTCTTATTGTTTGATTTAACATTCTATAATTTTGTTGTTGCATAGGTAAACAAAGTGTGTGCCCGCATACTAGTGTCGGGTTAAACACCGTATAAAATTATGTATATCCAGGACTGATAAAAAAGGTGGTTATTGAACAACATGGTGGGAAATACATGTATGTTATATCATATTTATGTCGATCAGTTACTGAGTATGGTAAATGAAAGCGAAATTTCATATAAAAATTCTCTATAACTTCAGTCTCTAAATACAGTTAAAAAGTGACCAGAATGCAGTAGTTTACGTTTCAACATTTTCTAGGGAGAAGACCTTAACAGCCCCCGATTGCAGGAGGGGGACATCCCCTTCCACACATACCCCCTTCGTCACTTCGTTGCTCGATGGCAAAAATGTGCACCCCTTTTCAAAACCCTGGCTACGGGCCTGAGAATTTTATGTATTATATTGTATTAATATATATTAAGAATTATATTAATAATATATCGTGAAAAGATTCCAATTATCAATTTAAATGTGTATATGTCAATAAGCAATAACATAATTATGAATCCAGCATATAACAACTACTACTACTACTTCTACTTCTACTACTAGTACTTCAACTACTATTACTACTACTACTTCTACTACTACTACTACTACTACTACTACTACTACTTCTACTACAACAACATCAACAACTACTACTGCTGATGTTGCTCATGCTGCTGCTGCCACTACTACTACTACTACTACTACTACTACTACTGCTGCTACTACTACTACTACTACTACTACTGCTGCTGCTGCTGCTACTACTACTACTACTACTACTACTACTACTACTACTACTACTACTACTACTACTACTTCTACTACTACTGCTACTACTACTACTACTACTATTACTACCACTACTTCTTCTATTACTACCTCAACTTCATCTACTACTGCTGCATTGTTCTAATAATAATATAATAATAATAATAATAATAATAATAATAATAATAATTATAATAATAGAATACTAATAATACTAATAATACTAATAATACTAATAATACTAATAATACTAATAATACTAATAATACTAATAATACAACTACTACTAATAATAACGGAGTCGGGACGGACGGACTGCCCTCTCTATTTACAAACTGTCATCCAACAAGCTTATGTGATGTTCGCGTTATCGAATAGCCCAATCTTTAGTTTTCAATTATTTCTATAACAATAGCATCTGTAACCAAAGCAACCACAATTAATGTCGGATTAAACAAATGACGTGACGTTCATATTCTTGTTCTGGCCCTCTATCACAAAGCCAACTTTCATCAATCTTACCTGAGTTCTTTTTTAGAATTCGCAGGATCCAGATTTTAATTTCAAAAATAAGTTCCCCATTGCATATGTAACTACGCTATCACAATTTTGTCTGACGAAACACTGAAATAATCTGCATATTCGTCATATGGCTCTCATTCATCATTCCAAGTTTGTATCAACCTTGCTAAGGTTCTTTTGAATTATCGTCATATCCAAATTCGGCAGAAAGGCGGGCATTCGAGCGGACCAGTTTTAAACCAATAATCCCCTCCCGGTAACACCGCTAGGGGACCTGAACAAAAAAACACAATACTTTATTGATGAAAATGTCTTACATCTCCCTCTGCGGGCGGCTTGTTGGCTGCACTCCAAGCATTCACGTCCTTACAGACGCTCGTGGCGCTCGTGAACACGTCGTTGAACGTCGCGTTGTCGTTTTTGATGTTTCCGTTCACGAGGGCGCCACAGAATTTTCTCGCGCCGCGAACATCACCCGGTATAATAGGTGGCGTTGGCTTGTTTCGATTTCCACGAATGTCAGGTCCCTGCGGCCCATCTTGCTTTTTACGACCAGCCTGCGGAAAAGATTAATAATACTGTTTTACAACTCCTTATTAAATTGAACATAATATCTGTTTTACAACTCCTTATTAATTGAACATAATATTTAACATAATATAATATTTAATATAATATACCGATTGAAACACCTGTAGTCACTTCTAACATTGCATATATTTTAACATATTTAAAGTTTGATAATAATAATAATAATTTATAAGCAATCGTGTATTAGACTTGTTATAAGTAAGTATTCCATCAACAGCAATTGCTATGATCAAAGAAAACCATTTAAAGAAGATTTCACGTTACCGGAGGGACCTTGGGTCTCGCTCAGCATAACTCCACACACCAACAACACGACCACGATCTTCAGTGAAAGGTGCATCTGAAAGTTGTAGTATTATATATATATGTATTATGTAGGAAAAGTTAACTTAATTTATGTTTTATTTTTGTAAAAACAAAGCGTATTTTTGCATAAATGCTCTTGAGTAAAAAAAAAAAATCTTAATTGGTATTGTTCAATAACCATTTATTCAATATAAACAATGTTCAAGTTTCATATAATAATTATGTTACATATAAAAATTATATAATACATGTTAAATGCATGTATACCATTAAATTCTTCAAAATCTTTCTATTTATTCAGTAGCCTCCTATAGAATAACGACGAGCTTGTAGGTTTTAAAATAATGTGCTTTTATTGCTAAGTTTATAACAATAAGCAAAATAACTTTATGAAAAATAACTTACAGTTATTCTCTTGTAACTTCAAGCTTCGAACCACCGACTAATATTACGAACAGCTTTTGTTGATGCCGAACCAGCTCGATCAGTAGAAATCAAGTTAATAAGACGTTACCCGTACCCAGCCGCAATATATACCAATGGGTAAACCAGTCCTTACCCGATATGTGAACATTTCATTTGGAAAAAAGCGTGATCCATCCGTCCAGCATTCTCACGACCCGAAGTTGTCTGCAAACAAATACCCGCCAAAGGTGTTAGTCTGCGTGTGAATTCGTGCTCTTACAGTATAATTAATTATGGACCATGCGTGCCAATCTGAGTGAAAGTCGAACATTACAGCGACTGCGCCAGAGGGTTTAAGTGACAGTCACACAGACAGATAGACAGACAGACACACGGACGGACAGACAGACAGACAGACAGAGAGACAGACAGACAGACAGACAGACAGACAGACAGACAGACAGACAGACAGACAGACAGACAGACAGACAGACAGACAGACAGACAGACAGACAGACAGACAGACAGACAGACAGACAGACAGACAGACAGACAGACAGACAGACAGATAGACAGACAGACAGACAGACAGACAGACAGACAGACAGACAGATAGACAGACAGGGAAAATGGAGTGGAATTAACAACATTCAACAAAATTAAGTATTCTTGCGGATAGTGCCCCTTACATATTTGATGTGTGTTTACTATTTTAAGCCAATGTATTACTGAAACAAAATGGATATTTGATTTATTATCGCTTCAATGTTTAAATAATATTTTACCATTCCTATAAAAATACAAACGACAGCAACAAACTTAACCATTATCTGACAAAAATAGTGACATTCAGCAGCATAAATTACAAATAACAAACTCATGTGTAAATATACGCTTAAGATTAACATCAACCCAAAATGTGATGTCACTGGATCTTATTACTTAAGTCGGTTTATGTTTACAGTGAAAACTCGCTATTAAGACCACTTGTGGGACTTTTCAAAAGTGGTCTTAATAGCGAGGTGGTCTTAATTCTGAGTTTTCATGAATTTGATGGACATATAATTACAACAACGTAAATATTCACTGAACTTTTATCTGTTTGCATACAATATAACAGTCATCCGTTTATACATTGTATTTATACATTGTACAAAGTATTTCAAGTTGTTCATTAAAGAAGTGTAAATACATGTATATGTACTTTTCATAAAGATCCTTGATGTTTACTTAACGAATGAGTCAATTGTCGTCTGCTTAGCATTTTGTCGAATAAAAGTCGAGATTTTCTTTTTAGAATAGCTTGAACCCGAGTCTTTCCAATGCCGAATAAATCGTCGTTGAGATTTCCCATCACTTGCGTCGATCAAATCAATCTTTTCTTTTAAACACAACTCTTTCCGTTTTCGCTTATCCATTTTGAATAACGATATGGTATAAAAGTCGGTTTTTATATCCATCACGAACAAAACCGTGCTACTCAAATATCCTAACTGTTAAATTATTCGCCGTAATAAATCTTTAAAGTGTGTACCAAACAACTACCAATTTACCCATCAAAGACTCAATAATAATAATAGCTAATTGTCAATCAAGGGTTAAAAATTATAACAAGTGCCGAAAATCTAACACCTGTGTCGCAAATCGATGCCAAAAACCGTTGTCGTTAATTGTGGTTAATTGGGTCAGAATGGCTTCGTACACAAGCCCGATAGTACCACAACATCAGATCAAGTTAGGTGTGAAAATTACTGGTCGTTTGGCGGGTGTCAATTAAGAACAATATCGATAATTGGTACTGATTAAAGTGGTCGTAATAGCGGATTAGCGGGTTGGTCGGATTAGTGAGTGTAACGACCATTGAAATATAGAAGGAACAAATCGGGACTGAAAAATGGTGGTCGACTTAGCGAGTTGGTCGGAATACCGAGGTGGTCGTAAAGAGAGTTTTCACTGTATTTGCGGAATAGAAATACTTCCTCTGAGTTCTGATTATTGTGGTGGTTTTCATAACCTCAATGAATTTAGACATATTAACAATATCACATAATTATAAAGTATAACTCATCCTCAATATCGTGGCACTGATGCACAGTAAGCAGGTCCTTTCCTCTTTCGGAAGTCAATCCGAACCGTATCGACCCGTTTCTATCCTTAAACCATGCGATGATATTTAAAGGCAAGAAAGGGAACGTCGTCAAGTCTTATTGAATAGCAAATAGTTCAATTAAATTAAATACATGGTGACGTGCTTCTACAAACCATAGCCCGACAGTTTTCTTTGCATTGAAATAGTTTTCAATAAGACCTGATCATTTAATGAAGTTTAAAAATCTAATGAAATGGCCGTTACCTTAATACTTTTTTTAAAGGAGACTTCTCATTTTTAATTTAAATGCATAATGTATTTTTATAGCATTTTTTGCATTGGTCGTTATTTAAAATTCGTAACAATATTTTTCTCCAGAAATATGCTTCTTTAAATTAGGTGTATGTTCCAGCAACAGGCAGTATGTCCGGTTTGTCGGCCAATGCACGCACGTTTAAGTATATATTTTTCACGCACGATATATAGGCTAACAGTTGGTGATTCAGCGATCTTGTGATGGGATCTATTTAGGCCAGATGACATAAAAGACGAACATCAGTGTTTTTTCCCACGTGAAATATACTTTTTTCGCACAATAAGTTATTTAAGAACGGCGTTCTGGTGTTGTGGTTGTATTTCGTATAATAATAATAATAATTAAAACAAACGACGTAGTCTCGACACAAATGCAATCGGGAACATCAAGGTCTCGAGTATGAATTTAAGACACATAGTTTAATGTAGAGGCGTTATGGTAAAACCAATTAGGTGAAAACAAGTGTGGCATATTGGCCCTGAGGCGCTCACCTGAGTTCAAGGCACACCAACTGTCGAGAACGTGACCTGTAAACCTAGTACTTGACCCAACCTGAACCAAGGTAATATTTACAAGATAAATGCTCTGATCATGTCTCATCAATATTGTATCATAACAGTTTATTGCAGAGTGGTAACAACATTTTTCTAAGAAATGCGCTTGTCTAGTTCTTAACTGAGTCAACCAAATTTAAACTTTTACAAGCTATTGTTAATATAAACATCCTGACCAAGTTTCATGAAGACCGGGTCATATATGTGGCCACTAGAGAGGTACAGGATTTCCTACGATTTGACCCTCTGATCTAGGTTTTTTGACGACTTGACTGGAATTCGAACTCGGCCTCGATGTTGTCAAGAAAAAAATTCTTACCAAGTTTAATCAGATTAAATCATCGATGATGCCTTTTGAGTTTGGTAAGACTTGATCTCGTAGCCTTTTTTGAGCTAAAATCGGACACTTCTGTTTGCATAGCTGAGTAAATAAACATACATACTTAATTACAATTTACCCATTTAGCTTTGACCATAGAATTGCACAACTTAACTTTTATTAAACCATTAAATATATTAATGTTGCAATGTCCGAGAGGCATCGATTGAATACCTGGTATACATAACAAACAAGCTATAATTGTATACGTATTGTGTATATATATGCTACTAGAACATGTACTGAATGGGCCGGAATATTTAGAGACCTATTAATAGAACTCGTTTCGAGTAATGTGGACTCGACATTATCACACAAACAAATGTAACTTAGCTGCATTTAAAATGCACACAACCAAAAAGTATAACATTTAAAGACAACTTTGTACTGTTGATTAAAAATCGTGGACCGGTTCCCCAACGATGTCTCAAATCAGTTCATAAATGTTAGAAAACGGGTGTTTTCTCTTATGTACGGCACTCTTATGGGGCCATTAAATGTTAGAAATTATTTCTTCAAAGTAAGAACTTAAAAATTAGACGTTAAAACTAATATGTTACAACATGTGTCAACATGAGACATTACAAATTGCCAGTGTTAGAAAGCAGCATGGCAGCTGTGAAAGCAGAAATCGCGAATGGCGAACAAAAATTGCAGAGCATAGTGCAAAGTGAATATAGGAATTTTTGCCAATATATTAAGTTTGTTTTTAATCTGATTGCGATCAAACAATTAAAATTATTCGAATGTCACGAATTAAATATACACAACATCAATAAGTCGCTGATGTGGGCATATAATTTATCAAATTTGGACGGGGTATTGATCTTAACATAACATGAATATATAATTTGGCGATTTATTAGATTCAACTTTATCACACTGAGCGAATATGGTTTTCAAGTAGACTGTGTGTTAGGGGTAAAGAGGAAAAAAGATTTTGGCGATGGTAAAGTTATTGCAGTCAAATATGTTTGACAGTCGGACGTTGCAATCGAAAACACTGCACATCTAGTTATTTTTATTAGCTCACTTGCGCACGAAGTCTTCGTGCTGAGCTTTTGTGGAATGTGGTTGTGCGGCGTCCGTCGTCGTGTTTTCTGTATCATGTGTCAGCAACAATTTGCTTGAAAAGAAGTCTCCTTCTTAACCGCTATGCGATTTTTACGGACAATTTACGAGAATGATCCTTTGCGTGTCCTTTGTCGTTCCGGGAGGCCATCAGAGCTAACAATTCGATTTAAAAGTTTAAACTGTAAAAACCTCTTTAAAACCATAATGCCCACAGTTTTGATAAGAGGTATGTAACATCTGACAGAGACCCTCTATAAAGTTGGTTCACATCTTTTCCCTAGGGGTCAACAAATGTCCACAACATGATGGTAACAAGATGTTTTGAGTTACTTAGGACGGTAAGTTGTTCGTGTGAAGAATAGGTCCCTTCGCGACCGAGGATGCACTATGTTTACTGAAGACCCAGAGTGTGTCCCAACACACTTACATTGTTAAATCCTCAGACTCACGACCGTTTGGTAGAACTTTAAATTAAAACTGTGGTACAGTTATTTAGCTTTTGATGAAAGATCTTCAATTGTGGTGTGATCTCGTGCTGTGGGGGAAGTGATTGAACCGGAGAACCCGTGGGAAGACCTACCTGCCCGGTGGGTGACCCGAACGACGTTTACGTGATACATCTAAGTTTATTCATATAAGTGATCTACGTATTGCTAACAATTATTAAAAAAAACACACAGAACAGTTTCAAATTATTCTTCAATCGTTTCGCTTTACACACGCTTTAAAAGACAGCTTAGTAACCACATGATATAACTATTACATGTATATGTTATATCCACAGAGAAAATTAGCTCCTTTATTCGCCTTGTTTTATCTATTGTTCACTATTTTTGAATCGACAATCGTTTAACATGTCCATTTAGACAGGTTAAATCTTTCCATCGGACGTTTATGTTAACTATGCACGAATATGATGCGGTGCTTATGTTCATAATAGGCCCAGCAATGGTAACTTTCTTTTTCCAACAAAGTAAATAAAGACTGCAATCACGTCAATTGCCCTTTAAGTAGCTGATCTCCGAAGTGGTTCCTGTCGAATGTATTTCTTCCTTTTTCTGCAAAAAAAGTGGAAT
The DNA here is from genome assembly GCF_020536995.1 of Dreissena polymorpha. Lineage (NCBI taxonomy): Eukaryota > Metazoa > Mollusca > Bivalvia > Myida > Dreissenidae > Dreissena > Dreissena polymorpha. Next base: position 29,869,699 of record NC_068356.1, on the reverse strand, counting down.
TCCCGATCGCTGTTTTTCATTTACTTGCACGCACGTAAACCTTGTGTGACTGATGCTGTATTAGTTGAATAACTATATATAAGCAACATGATTTTTATATTAATTTTTATTTTAAAAGTTTGTCAGAATTAAAACTCACGATTCTTTGGTTTCATTATAATTTGTCGGCTCGAATATAACTGCTAAACGATGGACAATTACATTGTGTCAATATGAACCATTAAACCGCAGAAGGTGTATGCATGTAAGTAAATACGTTTTAACATAAATCAATCTATTTTCAAGATACAACAATGTGAGGCCAAACATTCAATGAAATCGGAACAAAATATGAACAACATTTTTATTGAAATGTTATTCCTGTATTGCTTGTCGGGACGTGATTTACCTTGTTTGTCATGATATTCATTTACCACAGCACCATACGTGTCTATAAGACACGATGTCACTATAAATAACAATTATTGGATACAGTGCATGTTTTCCAGACTGCTTTCAATTTGTTTGGAATTTTTTTTATATCAGCTGTTGAATATTTACCAAATAATGATTGAGAATGGAATTCGTGAATGGTTTTAATAAAGGAACTACCAGAAACATCAATATGTTTAAACACATTTTCTTGTACGTACTAAAATAATAGTTGGCGAAACTAACAGTCCGCTTGGTTTTAATGTATTTTATATGGGTTTTAATTCACTACAAACACAACATAAGCCCTTTACGCTTATAGTTTACATCGCAATGACGGTCTCGGAATAAAGTTAGTTTATATGTATTTTAAAACGAGATGTTCAATGGAATTAAGTGCACGTTCTCCATACAAAGTCGGATTAATCTATGAAAAATACTATTTTCAATCACCAAATAATGCTACAAAAAGTATTTATCTGATAGATCGTGGTAGGTTTTGAGGTTCATGAAGGTTGTTGTTTACAAGATGGCGTCCAAAATTGCCTCTTGAACCTATTAATGATGATAACTATGTGGCTATCCACTTAAATTTGATGATTTTGATGTCTATGCTTACATTTTGGGGGCAGACACATAAAGATAATAAAAAATCACGTATATTACGCAACATATAAATTCAAAATTGCGTCCAAATGACCGCTTACACATGACCACAAGTGCATAACTACTGACTCAAACGTGATAACTAAGAACGTGAGCCATTAGAGGTTAGTTTAATATGTAATAAAAATTGCACTACCATGCCAGAAACGTTTCAGTGTGATTTGACTTAACATGGGTTTTGACCTATAAGCTGAATAGCCTCATAGAAGCCTAATTGAGAAAGTTTTTCAAAGTAACCCTCTAAAACCACTGGGACAACATCGTTTTCCAAAAAGCACATTGTTCAAGCATCGTTAGATTCTAACTGCATTGCACTATAAATTTCTAAGTATACATGTCCTGTTTGACACTTATAGCCTGTGCCATATAAATAACGTTTTGAAAAGTTACCTCCTTGCTGATTAGTGCACCACTTCTTTACATTAAAAAGCATACAAACCTGAAATAGACATTTACTGAACAGTGAAATCAAATTGAGGTAAGGAAAATACGTTTTTTATTATGTTTTTTTTTATTATAAGGTTTTTCAATCCATCAGCAGGTACAACTAACTTTAAACAGTCCATAAATATGATCTTCTAAATGCAGCAGCGTTATATTTATTTCCTCCTAAGTTATAAACAGCAACTATAGGCAAATGTTAGTTACTGGGTATTGGGACAATAAAGCAGAAAAATTAAATTACAACCTTGCTATAAAGCACAACCTTCCCACAATTGTAACGTTTGCCCTGTATATGGGGAAATGCAACTGTGCATATTAAGACAAGCAAACGTGTCCAGAGGACTTTTCGCCGCCATTTTCTTGTTGATAATAGCCTACACAGCCAGCTTATAGCCGAAATACCCAGAAAGATCCCGTGATAAGGATACTGCTGGATCAAGCTGATCTTCCCTTAGACGAATACTTTTACCTTACACATATGTAAAATAGTTTGTGAGCGTTTTCATTGGCTTAGTTTTCGTTCGATTGAATAATCGCATTTTGTTATTTTGCTGCAATGACGTCGCAACGTCAAATGATGTCATGAAATGTAAACAATATTCGGGATTTATCATTATGTTTGCGTAAATATTTTTTTAATTTGCTCATTTAAAAGCATCTGATAAAAAAGATCTGACACTGGTTGTCATTTCATACCATATTTTAATAAACTCGTCCAGGAAATTCGTTAGTAAGCTCGCCAAAAGCTCGCTTACTAACACAATTCCTGAACTCGTTTAATAAAACGTGGTATGATTACAACACGTGTCAGATCATATATATTTCGAGCAAATGCAAATACAAATTACAACCTGCTTACCTTGCACAGCTGATCCTTCTCTGAGAAACATTGTCAGTGGATGGGTCAGCTGTGCACGTTCATGCATTTGAGACGGTTGGTAACAAGATCAAAAGAGATATCAAAGGGAAGTCGTCCTCCTTTGCTTATAAATTCAAGAGAGAAGACATAGCCAAAACTATTGGAAATAACTCCGCTTTAAAGATTGTTTCTGACCGTGCTATTGCTCCTGCCATTCTATTCCAATATTTCCTGGTAGTGTCAAAATATGGAAATCTTTCCCTTCGTATGAACTGAGCCCCCATCCTTCTGCATTTTGAACCCAATAACATACTTCGTAAAGCAGACAAGTTTAAGCTCGCTTAGGCAATTAGAGATCATGGTGAAGACGCATTAAGTCAAAGTGAGGCTGTGATAATTTGTTTTCCTGAAACAGAATGTTACTTGCTTGATGGTGGAGTTTGCTCCATCGTATACCATTCAAAGAGCGCGACGCGTATAACGCAATAGCCGAGTCTTATACAGATTTCACTTTAGGCATAACGGAAAAGTGACAGTAGTGTTTAATGGTTGGTTGGCGTGGATACAGATGTGCTCATCTTTCTCCTGCAAAACTATGAAAGGGACATTGAAGAACCTTCGTCCACTCTGATGTTAACAGGCAGAGGAGCTGAAGGTGTCTAATACTAACTTTAAAAAAATCTTTTATGAGACGAAGTGTGCAATTATTTGCTTTTTCATACATAATCCGGTTGTGATTCGACTTCAAGAATTTTCGGCATCGGAAAAAGTCAGTTTTTCGGAAATTAATAAAACCTTTCCCTATTATGAAGTCATGTGTGAGTTCATTCATCCTGTCAAACAAGTATAAGGGGAAATATTAAATCTTGGCAACTGCTTGATGGTTTATCTGGTTGGTGGCAATCCCAATGATTCTTTAGAATCACTTCGCCATAACATATTCACAAAGAAAGTTGCCACTGCCGAAACATTCCCCACTCCTGAGCGACTTCCACTGACATTGCATACAATGGTATTCCATAGCCTGCGCGTATACTATCAAATCATAGTATGGATGGGGATGGCAACTAAAATGAAACCGACCGAATGAGGATGGAAACAGGACATTGACCAGTTCATTTCAATCATGACCTAAAGCAATGCAGACGATGTAGCTGCAGATGCTAGGGACTGCTGAATGTGTCCCTAGCAAAACTGAAAACTGTGATAATCCAAACAATTTACAAATGTTCGGCTCTGAGGAGTAAGAGGACAAGATCGACAATTTAACGTTGCGAGAAAAGTCCTATGGATAAATATGATTGCATATCAGGTGATAGTGGACAGCTGATTGTCATAAATTGGAGTTCATATTTATTAAACTTCTAAGTGATATCATCCATTCAATCAAAGTGGTCCCTGTGTCCCAAACTATGGTCTTTGATATAACAATTATTTCGTTTCAATCAAAAGTTATGGACATGTTGTCCTTCGTATTGTGTCGGTGGCCCTTTGGACCCCTATTTGGTTTTCCGTGTAATTTACTTAACTTAAAATATGTCCGATGATCTTAACGTGTTTTTTGCCCCTTGAAACCTAGGTATAGACAGTTATGAAGTTATAATCATTTACAGTTGTGGCGATCATCTTGAAAAAAAAAACATTCCGGTGGTCTGATTTTGATAACATTTTGATATAAATTAAATTGTACCCTACCAGGATCAGTTTAAATACATTTTGTAGCAATTATTTTGGCGGTCAAAGTGTATATTGACAATACTAACATCGGATTTATAAATAGTATACTTTTCAAGGAGACTGTGCAGGTTTTACAAGCATATACTACTCTTGACAACATCCAATTATACTGTAGCAACCATTATTTTGAACCGATGTTTAGACATTTAACCCTTACCAGTGTACCAACTGTTTATTTAAATGTCGATAAACATGTGATACACAGCTGACAGACAGAACCAGTATGTATATATTATATTAGATAAAACAGATTCCCGAAGTTCAAAATCTTACTTCAAAGATGCAAAATAGGATTTAACAACCTCACAACGGTGTTGTCATAATTATGTCTGCATTGTATATACATACATATTACATGGGACAGACACACAAAGGGAAAACAGAAGATAAAGTTATATCGTCATCGTACTTTGGATTAATAACCTCAGAAATAAAAAATGAATAGAAACGTGCGTTAAATGGTAATAGCAGTATGAAGATGTTGTTGACTAAAACATGTACCGGTAATCAATCGCAAAAGCATCATGAAAATAAAATGAAATAGAAACATGTAATCCCAAGCAAAAGCAGTCTAAAAACATTAATACAATGGATGCCTAAAGTAGAAACAGCAATATGAATACGTTTTATGGAATAAATCATGTATTGAATAGCAAAAGCATTATTTATACATTTTATGAAATACGAACATTTAATGAATAGCAAAAGCATTAAAAATCCGTACTTTGGTATAGAAACATGTATTCCTTAACTACATTGTTAAGAACATGTGTATGAAATTGTTAATATGTATTCGATAGTAAAATCAGCATTCCAACGTATATTTATGAAATTGTGTGTGCTTTGGGGTATTAATAAAACATTTCGACGTTTACCATACCGAGGCAACGTTAACATTCAGAAAGTCCAAACATAAATCAAAATTTATCGATAAATATGTGATTTGCTTTTATACTTATATCTTTCAAGAATCGTGATTTGCCTCCGGATTGCCAATTAGATCACACATACATAATCAGTTTGATGACTTGTTTATTCAGATACTTTTGATGTACGCTGATCACAAAAAGAAACACTGTGCAAATCGAAATAAATATAAAGCAACAAATATTCAACAGTACAATTCGCACAGTACTTGTTCACTATACTTTATTCTACATCTTTATGGCATTCTAATTCTGGACCTAAAACTGCTTTTAATTTCATTTTTTATACCTGTACACTACCTGACATTTTTAACCCTAAACTTTCCGTGTAACTGTTCAATGCTGCTGACACTCGTTTGGTCTAAAATTTTGACAGACGATTAGTCATTTGCTGTATATACGAAACAAGCGTGTATGAACATATTTCTATGCTAGTAATGTGTGTGGAATGTTATTATAATTTATTGGTTGTTTAAGTTTGGTAAAACAACATAAGATGAAACACATCTTATCTTGATAAGATGAAACACATTATCGATTATTCGTGTTGTGCTTTACACTATATCCAATTTAACAGGTGTAAAATAGTGTGGAACGATAATAGAATAACATTTAAAATCCATGTTTAAACTAGCCTTTATACTTTATACTTGTGAGAAGGCAAATTGATACTTGTTTTCTCATATCCCACAATAATACAATATACCAAAATGCTATAATTATACCTCTTCAACAGTAAACTGACTCGGGTTAGTTTTAATTGAGTTTAATGGTCGATGAACATTAATCGTGTGATACACTTGTTTAAAGTGGTTATGCACGATTTTGACATGTGTCAAATTGTAATATATTGATAAAAATATGTTACAATCACACAAAATAGGCAAGAAAAATTATACATTGAAGACGAATTTTATAAAATGCAACAAAGACAAATTAGCGCCCCGAGCAGATTGTGACGAAGATATTTCGTACATATTTTCCTACAATAACCGAAGCATTCGTCTTTTTATAAGGATCGGAGTTAGCGTTCGTGTGTCGTATGAATAGTTATCGTTGCACGAAATTGAAATGATCCGTACAACTAAATTTAGATTCACATCGTACATGCATGATATACATACTGGCGAATGCGACTGTACATTTTCGATTTCAGAATTAAGTATCTGGCTTATTTCGCATTTTTCGACACATGTTCTTCTTAACTTTTATTTTAATTTATATTGAAAAATCTGTGTAATATTTTTTTTTTACACATTTTATATAAGTTTATAAATTTTTGACAAAATCGTGGATACCCACTTTAACATTTTGTTTATTATTAACGTTCGGATACTTAACTGATCACCATTTTGTCATGCACGCGAGTGTCATGTTTTGTCAGGTTTATGTTAGCGAGTTATGGCTATAGATACAATACAAGTCTAGGCCTAAGTCATATTTTATTGAAATTAAAACTTTCATCATCATCATCATCATCATCATCATCATGATTATCATCATTATCGTCGTCGTCGCCATCGCTGTCGTCGTCGTCGTCGACGTCATCATTTCCATTAACATAAGACTAACACGAATAACATTCTGATCAGTCACAATAATTAAAATGTAAGCTGGTAGATTACTCACTTCTTTTTTCAACTCCCATTAATACTGTTTAAAATATTCCTCTTAATTTACCAAAACCATGTTAACTTTTTAGGTGTTTTTTCTAGAAAGGACATACATATTCTCAGTAATAGGTGTCGTACTTTGAGTAACGAAAAATAAAATAACCAATTACTTAATTGAACTTTACTCAATTAATTTTTTTAATGTATTTTACACAATTAGTTAGATAATTCCCATTACATAGATGTATTAAGGTCTTTATGTCAATCCAATGCGCCATATGAGGCATATAAGGACAACATAATTTCACAAGAAATAAACAAATAGAAAACACACGAAAATGCAAAAAAGCAAAAACAACACACACGTCCGTACACACTCTCTCACACACACATTCGCACTTTCACACAAAACATACATACATGTGTATTATCAAAACTTTCTTGAAACAGGAAAAAGAGGAGGCGCTCGTAATGAGTGGGAAATAATGATAATAAAATGTCTTAAATAGTAATAATAATTGAATAATTACGTAAACACGACAATCAACATATAGTTACCGATCAGTAAGCCCCATTGAAATGAAATGTTGAACATTTTCGGTAACTAGAACAATATGATGCCAGCAAATTACATAGCAACAGAGATGTCAAACATGACGATACACAAAGCATAAACATATAAACAAATTATACTTGTCTGTGTACTGTGAATACAGTTACACGTACAAACCAAAATATTATGATAATCTGCTCAACGTACTTAAATTAGTTTATTCATATTAATTATTATCTTCTGAATGATAAATGAGCATAAGGATTGTCAAACGAACAAACACTAATTTGAATGTTTCTTGGCAGTTACGAACTTGTACAAAAGTGATCGGAGAACCAAATCATGGCATAACATTGAACATAATAAACATCAAGTAATCTAACATTGAAAACCAGCAACAAAATATTCCCAAGCTTAAACATTCTTCGATGCGATTATGGTAATACGAGGTTCCCAGGTCAAACAAGCACGGTGTTGGAGCCGGAATAGCAACAGATGCGATCAAGAATCTTTCGTGGCATTATGTCTTAGTCTGTATGCTACCTTTACGTAAAGAATTTTCAATTGGGATACGCAAATGGATTTCAGGCATGTTGCACAAAATCTGCATTGACTTACGCCGAGTGTATGCATGTGCATGTTGCGCCAAACTTGTTTTTTTTCTTCTAACATAATACTCGCTGATCTACTTTGAACAGATATAAAGCTATGTAAAACAACTAATAGCCAAGATAAAAAAGACGTCTCGAACAGGAACAGAACATAAAAAAATATAGTCCCCATGTTATATATGACAGAAGTTCTGCAACATCGTTATTTATCGGTAAATATTGAAAGTATTGGACATATTTTGTCTTTCCAAATCGTGACTGTTAAACACTCGGTCAGACGATTGGTGGTTTAATCCTGACTCAGAACTTCTTTTGGACACGAAAATAATGCATACCTTTCTAAGTATTGTATTTCTATATTTGAGAAAACGGTGGTTATAAGATGGAAAATTAAATATCAAGTTTCTTAAAAACAATGAACTGTCGCATAAAATATAATGTTTTTTCAATAAATTTCGTGTGCATGTATAGTCGTAATTATCAAAATGGTAACGTACTTGAAAAACATGACTAATGTTGGTTAGCAACACAAACGCATCAGTAGTGGTAGTGCATAACCTACAGCAAAGTCATCGCGGGAAATGGTTATAAAGGATGCACTTTTCAAAAACACATTTGAATAATTACTTATAGAAGTGAATCGCGTCTATGAGTTTAAAATGTTTAGTTAATGCATCATCCGAACAAAATACGAATGGTGCCACTGGGTCTAGGGCGGAACAATGTCCACGAATGTACTCGAATCACCCACCATGCAACCAAAATCTTCTAGACCCAAGCAGATATTATATGAGCACTGTCTTTTAAATTCATTAGATGTATAACAATGCGCTCCTGATTCACAAAGATGCCAGAATCACAGCTGCACTTCGGATAGTGGATAACTTTGTTTCTAACTTCAATAGCATACCGCCCGAGACTGGACGAAATTGATGTTATTCTGGTGAATATATGAAGGTATGATTGAAAATCAATATCACTTAACATTAAAAATAAAAATGGATTGAATGGTGATAGGAATATTAATAAAGTTACGTTAAATTATTGTTAGATTTTGACGACTTGTCTTCAATGTACATATGCTTTATTGTTTAACCAAATGTTTCTTATCAATAACAAAAACTTGTTAAGTTAAACATATGCATCAGTTTTGTCTAGTCGCGGTATGCTATTGAAGTAAGAAACAAAATTATCCACTATCCGAATTGCATCTGTGATTCTGGAATCTTTGTGAATCAGGGTCTAGAAGTTTTTGGTTGCATGGTGGGTGATTCGAGTACACATTTCAATAAACATGCAAAGCAATGATCGAGTTTCTTTGGCAGTATATACTCTTTTAAGGTTGAATTTAAGCAATCTTTATTTGACCCCCTCCCAAAGTCGAGTGGATTTCATCCCTTTGTACTTAGAATCCGCTCAGGTCTAGGTGAAGCCACTCTTATCAACGGTGATTCATACACTGATGCAGGGGAAACAATTCAGTAAAACATTTAGTCATCTTATAGAAACATTTAGTGTTTAAAATAGTTCATAATGGATCAAAACACCCGAGTTGATTGTCTCATTAAAGGACCTGACATTTCTTAAATAATGCCCTTGACATATATTTCCCTTTTTTATTGTACATTACTTTATGAAAAAATAACATAAAACTCCAACCTCTAAATGAACCCGACATGGGTTGAGTTTCCTGCTCAGTATGTCATAGGTATTCTCTGCTATGTATTTATAAAAATCAGAGCTCTAATTACAAAACTGTTCCGTCCCGAATATGTTCTTCGGTACTCTATATTTCTGCATTTGATCTTTATTATTTTTCCATCTGCTTTCACTGCAAATACAAATCCGAAATTGATTGAAAATAACGTATTTTTTCAAACTGTGTTTAATTGATACGCATGCATTTCTATAAGGTCTTTGACAAAGCAATTGGTGTAAAAACTCACTTGATTTTTTTTAAGTATTCATCGATTTGGTGACAACATCCACGACAGCATCCCGAAAGCGATCATTTTCTCTTGGTTTGACCGGTACATGTTATTCAAATAAACACCTCAAATAAATCAAAACTATTACCAGGAAAATGTTCACGTGAAGATATCAGACTACATTGTATGTTAAATTAATGTTCTGTTGATACATTTATTATTAGTTTCAGCAATAATTATATCCAGGCTTTACACACGAATGACGGTCTTTCCATGTTTGTTATACATTTAAACAATAAACAAACCTTCAATCGGACAGTTCATTTGTTGTGTAGGCTCTCCTGATTTTCTGGTGTTCTTACTGTACAGAGAACTCTTGTATCCATATTAGCCAAGATTATTTTCATGTGATTCAATCCTGTCGCATAACCCATGCTACCACCTTCTTCCAGAGATGCCATTAATCCAACAATCTACAAGATTCAATATTTGACATATACTTGTTGATCTATTTTGTCTGTTCTGTTCACTTGTATTTACCACTGCCAAATATGAGTTCTATAAAGCATACTTAAGTCAAGTAAAACAAAAACTTGTAAAGTAAGGACGAAGAATACCCTCGATTCCACATGTCGAAATATGAAGCAAGTTAAGACTATATAGTAGTACACTGAATATTCTCAGCAAAATGTTGTATAGTTATAATGATATTTAAGTGAATATTAAAAATTAGGGTCAAGTTATGACTCTAGGACCAGATTTTCTACAAATAACTTTGAGGATCACAGTGCGATCTTAGATATCAATTATTAAATAAGTGGTTTCAGATGAAAGAAGACAGACAGACAGACAGACAATATAAAATAGGACTTGACGTATAATAATCAATTAGTTATTTTCTTACTTGTGGTAGGTCAGTATTGACTTTTTTTAAAGCGAGATTATACGATTTTGTCAAATATAAATAAATTTATATAAAATGTGTAAAAAACTTATAATATATATATCAATATAAAATTTAAAAAAGTTCAGAAGAACATTTGTCGAAAAATGCGAAATAAGTCAGATATTTAATTCTGAAATCGAAAACGGCTGTACAGTCGAATTCGCCAGCATGTATATCATGCATGTACGATGTGAATATAAACTTAGTTTAACGGTTTATTTTAAATTCCTGCAAGGATAAATATTCATACGACACACGAACACTAACTCTAGTCCAAATAAAAAGACGAATGCTTCGGGTATTGTAGGAAAATTTGTTCGTCACAATCGGCTCGGGGCTCTAATTTGTCTGTGCTGCATTTTATGAAATTCGTATTTAATGTATAATTTTTCTTGCCTATTTTCTGACATTGTGACATATTTTATCAATATATTACAATTTAACACATATAAAAAATCGTTTAATCTCGCTTTAAGTCGATATAATTGCGCATGATCACATTGTACATGAGGTCGTTGTTTGTATGGTGACACTCGTCAATTACAATCAACGAGAACTCTCTCACACTGGGTATGAGTTTCGCATTTAAAGCATTCACCAAAAGTTGTGCTGTCGTGACTATAATGTTTCGTCTGAATATCACACGAAAAATAAATTATTAACACAATTAATTATTTATTAAGAACAAGAGGTAAAGATATAGAAACAATGTATATATCATTTACCGACCGACTAAAATTATAAGCCTTTTAATTCCGAAAATTTAAATAAGCAGTAACGAAACAACAGATCATTACCACAGTATCGGATACCATAACCACATCGTTTTAAACACAGATAAAGTATGTTCCATCAATTCTTATAATATTGTATTGTGGAAAAAAAACACATGTTAACAGCTATGATGAATTGCGAGTATTATGTAACCTGAACATTAGATCAAGGTAACGGTAGAGTGTGATGGTCCTTTGGACACATTTTGGTTTCTTAAAAACAACTACGGTAAAAAATATCAAGTGTTGTTGCTATAAGAAACGGGCAATCCAGAAAAACAATGACTTGTTATTAATTAAAGTTGCATCCTATGGGGGATTTGGGTTTGTAATAGGCAATAATTGAGTACAAATACGAGTCCTCTGACGAGATTTCATCCATGGTATCGAGTTCGAGCTTCTTAATACCGCTAGCAACTTGAATACATTTATGGACTAAAGTCAAAACCGTGCGCTTACGGTTCAACATTAAATTTGAATGGTCGAGACAATGTTGCAGACGCACTGTTGCGACTTCCGCTCAAGCATAGTTCTAGAAAAATAGTGTAGATGGCAATAAATGCATTACATTTGTTGCGCGAGAAGCAACAGCCAGTACTATGACCACTCGAGAAATAGATGAGGTATCATTTCGTGATGATTAAATAAGCAGATTACGAGATAGCGTGACCTACGGACGTGGGATAAATACGAGCAAAATCAGTCCATACATATCAAAGATTAACTGTGTGTAATTGGTTACTCAGTACAAAAGTGTTCGCGAATCGTTGTTCCGCGAGAATTGACATCTCGCCTGGACGATGATCGCTCCGCCCACTTAGTCACTGGATTAGCGGTTAGAAAACCTAACACCAAAGTGACCTTTTTGCCTACAGATTGCCTATAGATAACGCGATATTCCGGATGATTTTTATGGACTTTATTTTACCCTATATTACACTGGTAAAATGGGTTTGTGTCATACATGTTTTATGCACATGCAACGGATATTTCGGTTCAGTAAATTGAACGCGCTCCCAATCGCTTGCGCGCTTAACACAATCGAGCCTGTTACTACGTGTAAAGGTGGTATTATTAATAAATTAACGCTTCTACACTGGTATTTACCCATGTGATTTACGAAAATACTAACGAAATATTTTGTCCAAATGTATTTGACACGAATAGCGCTCATAACTGGAATTTAGTTAAGTTTAACATGCTTTCTGACGCCGAGCGGGTACTGAAATCCCCTATGTTATTGCGTATAAAAGTGATATTGATATTAATAATATTAAACTTTGCTTATGTGCCATTTATCAATCATTATAAATTGCAAGTGTAGAACAACACAACGTAGGCATCGATACGTTTTTATTGAAATCGTAACATAACATATTTATAACTTGTTTCTGACATGAACATCGATTTATAACGTTGATTTCGTCAAGTTACGCAACTACCACTAGTCCCTGTTAGTTCACATACACGTGTTATAATTCATACTTAATATTGCTTATATTACATTTTCAGTGTCTGAAATCAATTGATTTTCTGTAAGGGGGATTTTGGTAATTTTGGTAAATCTACACATTGAAGCTTCCACTCGCACTTGTCAAGACCACATTTTCGCGTTTGAATTGTATAAATATGGCTGGGAATGAGATTTTGACCCATATGGCGCTGACGTCGTTTCCGAGCAAAAATGACTTTAACTTGTTACTACCTTTTTGCGTACTTTGTCAACCCACTTCTTGCGATAAAACAATAGTGCAACTTGAGCTTACCAAGTTTACATCTTACTGCCAATTTGGACATTGTGTGGATGATAATATGGACAATATATTGTGTTGTGATTGACTGTTTTTAACAGATAAAGTGTTTTGTTCCAGACTAACAGGTCATTTTTATCAAGGAATAACAAAAATACAATTTTATTGATAAGCATAAATTTGTAGTACATAATATCAACGATGTGTATCTTATATTGTTTTTAACAGTCTGTCAACCATAAGTAAACATATTACACATGTTAAGAATGTTGAGGGAATATAATGTATACATTTTTGTTGTTTTTGCAAACTAAGTCAGGTATATAAAATCTGTTTTATGATAAATGATGCACAGCTCACTCATAGTTATCTCACTACAAAATATTCGGTACAGCATAATAAATACATTGTATTGTATGTCTGGTAGGTGTTCTGAAAATAATATCACCAATACTGTTGTAGTTCATATTGGCATCAATGTATGTGACGCAAACATATGTATTCATGTTATGTGTACATGTATATTATTTTTCAACGGTAAACGAAAATTGTGTTGTGTTTAGTTCAATCTATGAAGACGTGTGCCATTAAATATGTAGTGCTCATTGCTATATTTTTTTTTAGTTGAAAATCATGTTTTGAACCTCTACATATGAAATGAATCAATTCTGTTTTCTATCTACACCTATGCAAAGATTAACAATAATATTAACTATTAATATATTGTTGATAACAAAAATCATGTATATGCAATTGACAATTTACTGTTTCCATATCAACTGTTAACTTAATTAATTTTGTCTAATTAATTTTATCAATCGTTTAATAAAATAGAATTGCTAAATAAATAAAAAAAAGTCTGGCAGTATAGATGCACAACACAAATTGTATTATGAGCAGTTATTCATTTTAGTTCCAAGTTCGTTCCTATACATAATGTTAAATTTCTGAATACACACCTATTTCAAGAAAATGTGCATACTTTTTAAAATTATAAACATGTCTATGATGTTCGATATCCGTCTAGGGCATTTTTTATTTTAATTTGCTGGTATGTCTTTGTCTTAAATTCTTTAAAATGGTAATATATATATATATATATATATATATATATATATATATATATATATATATATATATATTGATTGTCAGATGTATCACTTTCATTATATATGCTTAACTGAAAACGTCATGTTTTTACCAGATGGGTCAAAATCTCGTTCCCAGCAACAAATTAAATTCCTCTAACTTATCTATCTGGATACCGACTGTCCGAGTAACATAGACCTTACTTACACCGTTCCTATTTATTTCATTTTCTATTTTGTTCGAACAAAATAAACGAAACTCGATGAATACATGAGAACTATGCATTCGGCTTGTCTAGAAAATGGCGGACAGGTCGTTAGCAACCGGTGCGCCCGATTTATCGATCGCTGATTGGTCGATCGATATTTAGATAAGAATCAGATTGACAGCTGGCGAGATGCGAACAAACGCGTTTTTGACTTAGGTCAGGTGGGTCATCCATCAATCGTGTCGAGGAAAAGCAACTTGAAAACCAAAGTATGTTGGCCGGTTATCGATAAAAAAAATGAAAATTACTGTGAGACGTCTTAGGGCCGTCAGTTGGTAAACCAGTCAACAAATCCCAAACCGTTGACGAAAACCGAGCTCTCAAGTGCCCCAAGGAAATATTTAGCTGCGGAAGTATTAGGGCCTGGGTGATTACAATTTGTATGTGTCGACTATTACAGTAGATATGTTGAGCTTGAGGTCACCAAAGTAATAACGAGCGGCGCAAAACTAGTGTCAATCTTTGAAAATGGTGTTTGACGCATGTATTGCCATTATCTCTTCTTACAGACAATACTAGAAGTTGTGTTGCGAGCATTTCGAAAACTATGAATATAATGAATTGAACAAAGGCGAAATACCCCCAGGCGGCCAACTAATGAGCAATCTGTATCATGTTCGAGAAAAGACGCAGATAAAGGTTCGAAAACATGCATGAACAATTCAATAATTTTAAACTGGTGTAGATGAATCGCTAATTTATATAGTAATTGAATATATTGTTTAGTAAAGACAACACGCGTGATGCTTGCCCCGCGGATGCTAGTAAATTTCAATTATTCTAACATGTGAAGCGGGTATCAAATGGCCTACAACGTGGATTTAGTAAATGGTCAGTTTGGTTGCTCGTTAGTGTCAAACGGACGATTTATGGGAAGTGTTTGAGAAAATAACACGTACTAGCAGCATGTTGTTTTATCGTCATGGTTAAAATGTTTTCATTTGACAATGTGGTGATTTATTTTGATAAACTTTGTCCAAATGTTTGATAAATGCATGGTGTAATTTGTTATTATGAATTGCGTGTGAATGTATGGGTTAATGTTTTAGTATGCACATGTAGATAATTCATTAATTAGGAGGGATTGAAGTCTAACGTGCACTGGCCACGCCTACTTGCTGCGCACGCCAAGAAACCAATGCCTCTGCGATTACACGTACAGCGGGAGTTTGGTTTGTATGCCTGAAGAGTGCGGATGTACTTTAAAAAGTAGAACTGTCAATTGTATTTGAGCCTTTAATGTTCATCCTTAAATGGTGTTAAACAGTGTAATATGTAAAAGAAACACTACAAAGACCTAACTATGCAAAGACTTAAATGAAATATGTTCATACTGACATATTTTCATACAATACAAACACAAATAATAAAATACATAATTTTATTTATAACTCTACAACAACAATCAACTTCTTTTTATCTTACGCATTAACGTTTTGCACAAAAATAGTAACATGAACACAACGAAGATGAACAAGGCAAAATACTTTTATAATCTTTACTTCATACACATAACAATTTGATTGCACACATTTCTTAATCAACACGATAATAATGTAAAGATAGAAAAGGACGCATATATCTCTAGATAAAAAGTAACTAACTCTAGAACAATATATCACACGTGAGCATGCAACCATAGAGATATATCACAAACTGTGCCTCAACATAAGTGAAAGTTCACTAGTTCTAATTCAATAAATACATTTGTTTCGAGATACATAACGTTAAACAATTTAATCTGCGACACTTAATGTCAGACATGTATTTTTGGCTCCGGTACCTAAGAACTTACAAATGATTAGATAACAAAAGTCAGTTCTAACAGACATCTAATAGACTAAACCAAAATACAATTATCAAACAAGCCGCATTGAAACTGGACAAATAATAAAGATGTAGAACATTTCAATGGTATTGCTATCTATACGCAAAGGTGGGTGATACCCCTATTAAATCGGCGAGTACATGGGGTATATACTCCGTAAGTAGAATTTGTAAACAGTGGTTATTCCATAATTGAATGCGTTTCTAACAGATTTTTTTTTTTAAATCAAATTGTCGACGCCATTTACTCTCAATATAATTGATACCGATTTTAATATCAATTGTATTAGTTTCTGTGGCTTATGGGATTAAACAGTAAGATCAGAAGAGTAGTCAAAAAGTATTATTAATACATGTATATGCATCAGTAAAACAGACGGATGATATCGAATGTGGACGACTGTTCAAATAAAATGAAACTAGAAAAAAAAACAACTACGAAGATTGCGAGAACAACAGGATCAAATTCGCTAACGCAAAATATACAGCAAGAATATCTGTAAACTGATTCGTGCTTCTCAATACAATGGGTCCAGTTATTTGAATGCAATTTTATCTTCAGATCAAAGACATCGAAATAACAAGCTAGACATCATAAAACATGTTTCTTGAATTGTTCACATTAGCTTCTTCTAACCATCCAAATAACACATTGTGCACTATAAATCAATTTCCATTATTTTCAATTTACCGACATTTATCCGATCTGATAGCACACAAAAAAAACGTGCGACGGAATGACGGGCGAGCAAAATGCAAATAATTTGCTCACATATCACGTATGCAAGTATACATTGTTTACACAAAATTATTCAACCGGTCAGCTATACATCTCTAAGATCATCAAATGTGAAATCAGCTATTTTACAAGGAACGTTCTTCCATACTTTGTATGATTTCCCAGTGCCATCTGGATTAACGACTCGAAACGCTTTCAGTGAAATCAATGGAAAGTCAATGTACTTATACTTAAAAAACGTACAGATAACTCCTAACTTTAACTGGCAACTGACATTAGCGCAATACACCTGCCCGCCGTATTCTAAACCTTCTGGTTCTACAAAATATGGAGCGTCACGCTCCAGTCTGAGTCTTTCGTCAGCGTCTGGATCAGTTATAATATGATGAACGCCCATGATGCATTTTATGTCGTCTGACCTGCAAATAAACGCACTGCAGTTTAAGCATTGGAATTGCACTTGGTTGACCATGTTCAAGCGTCTTCTCTCTTTTTCTCGGTCACGTTCTTCTTTCATCTCCGTTTGTATCGTGAGAAGCTCATTTTCCCAAAGATTGACACGATCATCTATGAATGCCTGCAAGTGCGGTACAATCGGATTCATAAGCTCCTCGCAACGGTGATTCTCTTCTTCTTTATCAAGTATCCACGATCCCTCTTCCGATATCACAAGATATCGACTGAAATCAGTCCGAACGCGGCCTAACAAAACAATCAAAACACAATGAACGACAAACACAACCAACGTTTAACAAGAGCAAGTAAATGTGTATCATCAGATATCATTTGACAACAGAACTTTTCTCGCATTGTTGGTAAATCACACTTTGTCAAATGTAAGGATTTTAAATCGAAGAGATAACATTAACAATATTCAAAGTTTACGTAATATAGCTGTACAACAAGTATTCACAGTTTACCCAATATACATATAAAATATTAAAGCACGTTTACATTTATAGAGTAAACACTTATCTAGGATGAGGGGGAGAAGTTTACTAACGAAGAAGACACGGTTTAAATCCTTTCAAATTCCCATTTTATATTAACTATAATTGAGTTAAACAACAATTGATGCAATACTATGTCAGCGGTGCTTGTTCATATAGATGAAATGATTTTTTAAATATATTATTTTATAGAGAAACATACCTATGGATTGACGGCGCACAATTTCGTTGGTGACGTGCTCATAACGGATCACGAGGTTACACTTACGGATATCAAGTCCTTCTTCTGCAACCGACGTTGCTATAATCACCTTGTGACGACCGCCTTTGAAATATTCCAGAGCATCCTTCTGTTTACATTTGGTCATACCTGAAATGGGGTTAAAACCTTAACAATGGCAGACATAAAAAATAACAAGGTAAGTATCATCCCTTGTATCCAACCACACAAATGTGATAAATGCGGAATTGTTTACAACGCTTGGTATGTTCCAATCAAGCATATTCATTATTCAACATTAACGTCAATTGAAATGACTAAAATTAAAAGGTATTTACTTCCTTTCGAAGTTGCCACATTTTGACCAACAAACTCGGATGCGTGTAAGATTTTCAAATTGTCCGTCTCGTTAATCCAGCTTACAAGTGCCTTTGCGAGTTCACGGGTTTTCACAGATATGATTCCTCTGGAAGTGTTGTCAGCAACGAGCACGTCTTGTAGAATTTGTCCCATTTTAACTAATTTTGGGTTTTCAGGTTCATCATCAAAGCACTCCGAAAACATCATTCCTTTAAGTATATAATTGATCATTATTATGATGGACCGAAAAACTCATATGACTACTGACAGTGATAAAAGTCATACCGCTGTGAAAGGTTTGAACATAATAGTAATTTAAAATAAATTTTTTCGCATGTAATAATAGTAATTTAAAATAATTTTTTCCGCATGTAATTTTTGGATGTGTATTATTTTTAACAAAGATACGTGTTTTAAGTTTTAAATTCATGTACACTATAAAAAGAAGAGGTCCGCTGTGCAAATAGATATTTTGACATATTTTATGTATTCTTATAATACTTAAAGATCATCGTATCAAATTTCGCATACGAACATTAACAACATATTTTCGCTTAAGTGCGTTATTTGGATACACAGCGTGTACTAGGAAGTTGTGCAATTCATTTCAGGAATTTTAAAGTATTGTTAATTTGTCTTGACGAGTTCATAGTCATTTTATGTTAAAGTAAAGTAACAGTAAAAACCGAGCCCTTTCCCATAATAGCGCTACTCAATTTAACAACATAAAGGGTGTTTTTATAACATGGTTTTATAATGCATTTCTACTATCGCTATTGTGTTATATTTTTATTTTATTATCAGTATTCAAACGAGATACACATATTATCGTAGAAATTAATCAGTCTAGCGTTTGTCTTAACGTGTTCAGGCACTTATAGTAACCACAGGTAATTATTTTCTTGGACCTAATGACTTAATTTTTCACCTCCGTTGACACATCTCCAAACTAAACCGAGATATCATTGTGGCTACTTTTCTGACAAAATCTCATGAAGCTCTCTAGAGTAATCAAAAGCTTTTTAATTTGACCTAGAGACACACATTTGATCGAATGCCACCCAGTTCCGAACTCGGACGAGATATCGTTGATACAAATGTCCGGGGCCCGTATTAACCAAACAATTCTTTGACTTAAGTCTAAGAATAAAGAAAATTCTTTAAATTAGAATATTCAAGAATTTCTTTAATATTGAGTCAAACTCTGCAGTAAACACCTCTATCTATATTATTCTTCATATAGAACATTTTGTTAATGACATAATCACTAGTGGAAGCCTGTATATATTCAAACACTGAACACATTTTTCTTGGTTCTAAGTCTATTCTTTATTCTTAAGTCTAAGAATCGGTTGGTGAATACGGGCCCTGACCACAATTCATGAAGATTTGGCAATAAGTATTACCTCTAGAGTGTTCACAATTTTAACCACCAGGTCTTTTGGTGGCAATTTTTTTCAATTGGACTGAAACCACTTTCGAAATCGGCCAAAACATCACTAAAACAAAATGTTCTGAGCAATTTGAAGGCTGATTTGGCAAAACAAAGGTGCCTTATAACTTAATTATTCACCAGATTGTACAATGGCAATTAAAGGCAAACTGAACCGCCCCAAGAGGTCGTGTTTTTTTTTAAAGAACCGGAACAAATTTCCGACAAGGTAGATATATCATCAAACGAAACGTACTGAGAAAATTTCATGAAGATCGGGCGGAAAATAAGACAATCTTATACTCTAACCATATAATGAAAACTGCCCTTCCCCATTTGAACCTTGGTTTTTAAAGGACCAGAACCATTTTCGAACCCGACCGAAATATCATTTAGAAAAATATTCTGAGCAACGATAAAAGCTTCCCATGAGAACATTGAGCCCAGAAGAGCTAATACCGTACAGAAAGCATCAATACCTGTGGCAATCCAGCGACATCGGTACCAGGTTGCAACTTCATTTCGATGTATTTCCACAAAATCTCGTTGTACCTGTGTTGCTGATTCGAGTGGTGGCACTCATCAAACACGATAAGCGAGAACTGTGTAAGACTTTGAATTTGACCAGTTTTAAGGGCGTTCACCAACACTTGTGCTGTCACCACAAAAATGTCACGACTAAAAACACACAATAAGTAAGAATGCCATTTCTTCATTTTATGGACAACAAAGTCTGCGCTAATTTTCCCACCAGTGTATTCAATCTGTATTAAATTTACGCCAAAATTTGATAATACAAAGACCATAATCAACGCCCGTTTTTAAGCATTTTTTCATATATTATTTCATACGATCAATTATTTCTATAGGTTATTACATAAATAAAGTATGCAATGCGCCCGTATTGGCACACCTTCGGCAGTATTTAATTAAAAAGCCATGGATAATAGAGATAATGAACTCAAATCTACCGAAATACGATGGAGAAAAAGAAAAGAGAACGTAAAATGCGCGGCAAGCTCACACCAAATTAGTACCTTGCAAGAAAGTCCCAGAGGTATTGCTGCTTATCCCGCTGGACACTTCCGGTAAACACTTTGGTTCTATATGCAGGCAGTTTCTTCGCAAACAATTTGCCTTGCTGAAAAGCTAGTGCCTCGTTCTCAACCACGAAAATTACTTTTGCAAGTAGAGCTTGCGCCTTTTGTCTACGGAGATGAACCTGATGAAAATTCAGATAGTAGACCTTTTCAATGTATGGATTATTTGGCTATTTTCAAAAATAGAAGGTTATGTTTTTCTTGCCTGTATCTTATATTATACCGTTTAAAGTAGCATCATATTAATGTTTGTACTAAATGGGAGTGATTTATTTGTATGCCTTCCCCCGACACACAAAGGTTGAGTCATACACAAATGAATAGATCATCGTGCGTTCATCTGTACCTTAGTATGTCCCTAAATGTTTGTATTCTGTTAGGACTAGACATTTATCTATTGCTCGGGTAATATTTAAATACTATTCACAAATTACCACTGTTTTATGTGTAACACGCAGCTCCTGTGTAGCTCAACGGTCGATTCTCACACGCATAATCTGTGTCACTAGCTTACATGCCAGTGATAATTTGAGGTCAAATAATAAAATGGGCTGTATTTTAACACAAAATAGTTTTTTTCAAGACATTTTATGTTTGCAATACACCCTAAATCGGTATAGTAACATGTATCGTAAAGTAATCCGTGACCAGGGCAAATCATTTCACAAATCAGCTATTTGTTTGTCTTTATATGTTTACCTTTAGACATTGTCTTGAATCAAACTATTTTCAACATTTTTTATTGTTAATAAACATAGTGGTCGTCTGATAAATAAAAGATAAGTTTGATGGAAACGTTACTGCAAGTAATATGTTCCAATTTCGCAACCATCTTGCTTACAATGTAACCGATTTTGCAAATTTACAAATGTACATAATACATGTCAGTAACAGTTTTTACTGACTCATGAGGTAAATAATCTTACTATGCAGCTCGATATTGCATGTGTAATACTAACATATGTTTCAAATTAAACTTACTTGCATTATACGGCTGCCCACGTACGTTTTCCCAGAGTTTGTGGGAGCCATTATGACTACGCTTTCGCCCTCACAGCCCTCTCTTGCTAACTCCTTTTGATATTCAAACAATTCAACGTCGTTGTCTTCCTTTCCTTTATCAATCGCATCAACATATTAAATATTAAAAATAATTTACCCGCCTAACATCTGTCAACTTCTGTTGAAAAACAAAAACATGTAAGAGCACGAACCAAGCAGTTATAAATACGTGTGAATTGTACTTGTAATGTATTTCAAATCGTCTCAACAAATATATTTGCATTCAGTATAAAATTGATTTGATAATTCATACAACTTTGACCTTGATTATGTGTTATATACAAAAAGTGAAACCCCTAATAAATCATATTGCCACGAGGTCTTTAATGGATGGTAAGTAACAAATTGCCTAACAATAAGTCATCGGAATCAAACACATGGGTCTTAAATCACGAACGTACTTAAGTCATTATTCTGACTTATTTCTAATTTTTACGTATATATGAGATAAGCTTAAACATCGTGCACAACTTTTTGTACCCAAATGTCTTTTTTAGTTTTGAGTTTAACTCAACCATGAGTTTAAGCTTTAATATGTAAGTCTACTTATTGCTTAGTTTTGATGTTGTGTACTGATCGACATTCCGAGTTCTCAGCTGAGTGAAAACTCAAAACTCATCTTCTGGATTTAGCTTAAAAAACTTAAGAATGTTCTTGATACCAGACTAAACGCAAATACAAGTTAAAAAACGGAGATCACTGACTCGGAATAGTAGATCGAAGCATAGCAGTTGGGGAATGATTGTTCATAAAAAATGAAAAATAAAAGTATTGCCAACAAAATACCCGTCTCTATGTTGATCTCTTTCGCTTCATCATCTTCGTCTGAAGATGATGCAAATATATATTTAATAATAGCCCACACGTAATCAAGCGTAAATTTAAACCAGCTTAATAAACCTACGGAATCTATATGCGCGCGTACACAGGTAAGTCATGCTTATAATACCTGCAGTGATTTTTATATTTGTTAACAAAAATCATATTAATATAATTTCAACGCTAACAATTAAAACAATATGAAAACAAGTTGACGGATTTATACTACAGCAGAATACAAAGATGCATTTCAACGTTTAGATTGGCAGCCAATATAATACTTTTGAACGTGGAGAAAACAAGATAATATCCGCATTTGTGTTGTACAAGTCACCTGTTAAAATAAATTAGCTTGGCATTTAGAAAATTAAATGGGAGAAATCAATAAGTAATATGTTTGAGTAATCAATTCCAGAAGAATTTACCATCGTCCATCTGCGACAGTTTTGAGTTTTATATAGGATAAAATCCATGCATTTTTTTTACGTAAACACATCTACGGATCCATCTTTTCTGACCGTGACCTTTTTTGCATAGGTTTATATATACGTTCAATAAGATAGGGCCAAGAAGACTCAAACGGAGACGGGCATAGTATGAATGCATATTTGAAGACCGAGTTATAGCTCAATAAATAACGTTTTTAATAGACAAATATTCATGTTTTTACTTTACTTTGAAAAATAGTTCACGTAATTACACCGAAAAAAATCATATATATTGCATTTTTCGTCAGGCTGAGTTTTAGAACAATCAAGTGCACAAAATATTGCTCAATCAATCTATTGGCGTTAATATTTCAAAATCTCATGCATATTTAGTATCCGAATATCATAGCTGTTTTATTAATGTCAAGTAAACAAAACTACCTTACCTTTCATATACATGTATCTTTCAAATGCTAAAATAAAAAAAGCACTGAACCAGTCCAGCATATATATGAACGACAAATACACAAAAATAAAAACAAACACACTTACTGTAAGATAAAAAGTCATTTTAAAATGAATGAATACATTAAAAAAATATCATTAGAAACACAAATACAAACAATATAAATATTTCTATCCCTTTAGTATACCAAAAGAATTACCTGTGAGAAGCTCTTTCGTTCCCAATTCTTTGTCTGGAATCAGAACAAATACATCCCACTATACCGTGTGGCTTAACGAGCTATATCATCGGCTAGCCTTTACATTAATTATCTCAATTGGTATTAGGCAAATATAAATTACAACCATGCACATGCCTCTTGGTTACAACCCTTACTTTAATCGTAATTTTGTTAATCACTCATACACTTAATCAATAGCTTAAAAACCACACATGTTATCTCACTGACAAAGCAAGAACTCACAATGTGAGAAAATAAAAAATAAATTATACAAAGCCTATTTCAATACAATAAAGTTGGGTTAAAGTCGAGTTGTAATAATCACATCAGTTAAAATAACTAGGAATACAGAATTGGTGTTAAGTGTACTAAATAATGTTTTGTACAAAACAAAACTTGAATAAACTATGCGTAATCATAAAAATGGTGACTTATTGAAAGCAAGCTTAGTAGAATAAAATTGTCGATATTTGTCATACTGGTCGGTAAATAGTCCAAAATTTTGCTGAGGCTTTCGATTCGCATCCTTTTACCTTGAGGAAATTGTTACCTACGTTCTGGATAAGTACTGAATATATGACTGTACAGTGTCTTGAGCAACAAGAATGCCCTCAACGTAATTTTGATATAAATATATGTTATATTTGTACTTATATGAATTGCAGAACTTTAAATACTCAAAGTCAACGAATGTTACGTAAAATAAAGTAAACCCATAAAAATTAGTGTTCCTTATAGATAAAGCAAAGAAGTCAACGCTAGATGTGGTATGGTAACATAGATTGAACGAATTACAAAATACTCGTTTTTATTTGTTGTGTCATTATATATTCCTTGTCAATTTCCCGCGACGATATCCGAACATTGACGGGCAAACGCGAGATTGGCTTCGGGCAGCGTCGGAAGCACGGCGTAGTCCTAATGAGCTGCCCAAAGCTAATCTCGGGTCGGTTATAATAAACTATGTCAATACACATTTTTCTAGATCGGTATAAAGAGGACAGACAATTACAGAAACTCTTTTCCGATATCATTTGAGCTGCATATACCATATTTACGTTCGTTTTGGGGAATATTTATATGTCTCGAAAATTCAATTAAACTTATCAGGGCAATCACATCTGTCAGATTACACTTCCGTACTTCCATTAAGAGAGTGTCTTTCATAAATCGACACATTTGTTTAAAATTGGACTGAATGTAAAAAAGATGCACTCAATTCATGATTTACCCGACTTGATATGATTTCTCTATCAATCACTCTCTCTTTTATAACATTTCATAAGTATAGTTAAGGTTGTGATTGTTGACCTAAATTTTGACTGACTAAACGGCTCTCATTGTGACATAACATCACGTTTATATTTATATTTATGTTTATTCATAATATTTAAACAAATGAGTAAACGAACAACGTTTAATATTATATATTTGCCAGTCGCCTTGACATTTAATTTTGATAGACAATTTTCGACCATGAGCAGAGCACAGTGAAAAAAGAAGAATATACTTGGGACATATTCGCGTCACATAATCTGTTATCATTTAATATTTAACTTGCGTACAAACATAACGCGTTTATCAAATACAAAATACTATTTTCGAGTGTAATTATTCTTAATGGTAAAAGAATAATAATCTTGTAAGAAAATTACAATTTATTTAAAACTTGAAAAAGCAACTATATTGGGGCTTTAATATCTAAAAACAATACTGTTATTTCATTCAGTATACTTATTGTTTGGTTTTCTTCAGAGTATAGCGTTTCACGGGAAAAAAACAGTAGGTAGTAAAAATTGATTGCTTGGTACGTTTTTATTATCAAAAATCGATTTCATACATGTTTTGGTAATTGTACTAATTGATATCTGTTTGGTTTCTTTTGGCGGTAAAGGTCCTTTTAAAATCAAATAAACGATATGATAAGCCATTGCGGCTTATCATAGGACATTCTTCAGTACGTGTTTGACACATTTCTAGTTTGTGGGTCGGGCTGAAAATGTGCATACGCAGCAGATAAATGTTGATTTTGATACATATAATTTATTTTCAGCGATATAAAGACAATAATTTCAGAATAATTTCAGTTTACGAACTAATTGAGATGTACAATTACATTCTCTATCAAATTATATTGCTTTACTGGAATACGTGTTTTTAATTTATTACACTAGTTTTGGAATTCTTTTCTAAACATGTGTGCAGGGAAAGCGTCGATGTTTACCCGTAAATCGCTGCTATGGTTTAAGATCGCCCTTTTTATTTCTTAAATGTTTTCCGCTTAGAATGCTCTTTAATAAAATGTATGGTTATGGGGGCTCAAAAGGTTTTACATTTTAGTGCATTAGGATTGGAATTTGTATATTGTCATAGTACATGACGGGCATGGAAGATTCCCTGGCGAGCACAAGATCTAATAGCAACGGATTTGAACGAGTGCACGTTAATTTTCAAATCTGTTTTTATAATGTAGCTGTTCATATTTTATTTCTTTTAATATAATTAAATTAATCGTATTACCCGGTAAAGACCGTGGGTCCTTGTCAACCTCTGAAATAAGCAATACACATACATTTTAACATAAGTGTAATATGGTGTTGGTTTCAACAGTATTTTTAATGTTTACAAATTTCAAATTTTATTAAACAGGGCATCCAGAAGTTAAACAACTATACTAAAATACATGTGAAAAAAAGTTCGTGTACTTATACGAAGCATAAGCCTTGCTTAGTTATGTAGGAGTAAACAAGACGTCATTACTCTTTAGTTAAAACATAAAAAATATTGTCTATATATAAACATTATTCGTGTATTCATGAACAATAACATTACCTTTTGCATATGTTTCGAGCAAAACCCTAATTTCATCTCTAAATTGAGCAAATACTGAAAAAAATGAAAGCAAACTTAAATTTTAAATTAAACCATTTAGTTACTACATTATGAATCATGGGAATTTCAAAAGTACATATTGATGACAACAGTACACGTGAATTACAACAGTACACATAAATAAATACGAACACATATTAAACAGGTTCTGTTATATATATGTACATGCGCATCCTTTGAACACATTTGTTACAACTTACAAAAAACTTACACGGTTATAACTATTCCATCATTTCGCTATATAAATGCTTTGTAAAATTATCTTTTTATTGAACGATAATTTTGAAGCGAAACAGCATAATAGTTGTACTAAATTAATAAACATATGTTTTCTTTATTTTTCTGAAATTTTGATTAATGAAGATGGTTATCTGGACCACTTGTGAGCTTCCTTTAACCAAAAAGGTCGGAAAATGTAATTGTATGCTTAAGATTTAAGCAATAGTTATTAATCTGGAAATTATTTTGAGAAAATGTGGATGGATACCAAAATATTGAACACGTCAATGACGAAACATGTTATTTAAATGTACATTTTAATTACCATATGATTATAAAGGTTTTGTTCCTCTGCATTGACATTTATTTTAATTATAACTATATTTACCTGGGAACAACCTCATTAGCTCCAAGGAAGGTTTCATATCTGTAGTATAATAGTATTTGTATAAAATAAACAGAACATACATTTGTGTTCCTTTATCTGTGATGAAGGTTAAATCTGTGCCGTATTATTAAACGTGCTCGAAAGAATGATAAGTTAAGTCTTTGCTTAATGTGCGAATTTAACATTAGTATTAAAAACATTAAGATGGATATGGTATTTGTAGATTTCAGTGTAAAACCGTGTTCTCAGTTCATGAGTTATCGTATTTTCACAGCTGACGAAGCAACTTTTGTTTTATTTGACAAAATAAAGACATTATACTACATAATGCATGTTTATTTGATTGAGCTTTATAAGATATATAAAACTTTGACTTATAAAAGGAGGTCTCATCAAAAAATTATTACTTACTACTGTAAAGCGAAAGACATAGCGCTAAAAATGTTCGCACTGTTGTCGCTTTATTAAGTTTTTATGGTTTTTTATTGTGCGTTTCCTTAAAAAAAACATAGTCAGCTAATTCTTATTAATAAAAAAAATGGACAGGAATCGTTCTCTAGAGGCAATCCGACACATCAAAATATCAAATATCTGGCGAAATATCCGTAAAAAAGGTTAAGTATCCTTCTTTCCTATTGTTTCATCCATTCCTATAGATTCATCCACCCCCTTATTTTGGCAATTATGACATATTTCTGAATAAACTTAAGTTAGTTATGCTTATTTTAAAAAAAATCTATAACATAGATGTTGTATTTTGGTTAAAAACATGTGAAATTTGAACTTTTTTAGGGAACAATTAAATTTAGGTAGAAATTAAGTAAAATCGGCTACACATGCTGTGTAAATATCACAGCAAATATTCACGTTTAAACAGTATTTTTGTGTTTATTAGTCTATACGAATATTTATTTAGTGATTTATATCCAAATTACTTACAAAGTTTTATGTTTTCCTATAAAAATGATGACTGAACAGATTAATAGGAAAGATACCAACACATCAGGGTTGCTAGGGTGCCCACGTAGAATTGGCCTGTTACTAAGGAAATACCTGCGTTGTGAATTATTTTGCCATACTTTTGTGGGGGAGATATAAGATGTTTAATTAAATGTCTCACTTGTGCTGAAAATCTTTTCATTCAGTAGAAAAAGTAAATTTCACTCGTAAGCGGCCGAATATACAGGAAAAGAGGCTATGTAGTTTTCGTACAATGTCTCGTTCCATAGAGTTAAATACATTTCTCATTTTATTTCCATGTTCGAGCATTTACCAAATTAAATGTGTTTCTTACCAACGAGATTGTTTTCATTTATATCAATATCAGTTGCTATCATCGAACGATAACATAGTCGAATGTAATCAGTTTGTGTCGGTGGAAAAGGGCTGACATGTGTCGATGTCTGAATTCACGATAAGATTATTCACATATAGTTTTCAAAAACAATTACTAAACTAGAGCTGCGTTACAGACGTTACGTATACCCCCACATGCTGCATTGACACAAAACATTTTGCATGCTGTGTTCACAAAACAAGAGAAGCTAATTTATGGCGATCTTATCAAAAAGCGTGGGGATATTGTGGCGTCTGTCCGTCTGTCTGCCCGTCCGTCCTGGCCACTATCTCCTCCTACACTATAAGCACTAGAACCTTGAAACTTACACACATGGTAGCTATGAGCATATGTGCGACCCTGCACTATTTGGAATTTTGATCTGACCCCTGGGTCAAAAGTTATATGGGTTTGGGTGGGGCCGGGTCAGAGATTTTCCTGCGATCGCGATTCGAAAAAGGCTCATAACTACTGTGTCCCTTCATATATTGCTTTCATATTTGGTATGCATTTGTATCTAGACAACACCAATCCATGCGCATACAATTGTTTACCCCTGTGACCTTGACCTTGAACTTGGGGTCAGTTTTATGGTTTCAAAATTTGCGACCGCGATTCGAAAAAGGCTCATAACTACTGTGTCCCTTCAGATATTGCTTTCATATTTGGTATGCATGTGTATCTAGACAACACCTTTGCATGCGCACACAATTGTTTACTCCTATGGCCTTGACCTTGAACTTGGGGTCAGTTTTCAGGTTTTGAAATCTGCGACCACGATTCGAAAAAGGCTCATAACTACTGTGTTCCTTCAGATATTGCTTTCATATTTGGTATGCATGTGTATCTGGACAACACTTTTCCAGGCGCAATTTTTTAACCCCTGTGACCTTGACCTTGAACTTGGGGCCAGTTTTCAGGTTTCAAAATCTGTGACCGCGATTTTAAAAAGGTTCATAACGTCTGTGTCCCTTCAGATATTGCTTTCATATTTGGTATGCATGTGTATCTGGACAAGACCTTTCCATACGCATACAATTTTTGACCCCTGTGACATTGACCTTGAACGTGAGATCAGCGTTCAGGTTTCGAAATCTGCGACCGCGATTCGAAAAAGGCTCATAC
This sequence comes from Dreissena polymorpha, assembly GCF_020536995.1. Taxonomy (NCBI): domain Eukaryota; kingdom Metazoa; phylum Mollusca; class Bivalvia; order Myida; family Dreissenidae; genus Dreissena; species Dreissena polymorpha. The sequence continues at coordinate 29,839,541 of NC_068356.1, read as the reverse complement.
CTGCTGTGTCCCTTCAGATATTGCTTTCATATTTGGTATGCATGTGTATCTGGACAAGACCTTTCCATGCGCATGAAATTTTTTACCACTGTGACCTTGACCTTGAACTTAGGGTCCGCGTTTAGATTTTGAAATCTTTTATGTGGTTATCTCCGCCGTCTGTCCGTTGTCCTGGCAACTATCTCCTCCTACACTATTAGCACTAGAACCTTGACACTTACACACATGGTAGCTATGAGCATAACGTATGTGCCACAGTGCACTATTTGGAATTTTGATCTGACCCTTGGGTCAAACGTTGTGGGGGTTAGGGTAAGGCCGGGTCAGAGATTTTCACTCATTTTTTTAGGTTATTTTACATTAACTTCTTCATTTCTACACCCATTTACTTCAGATTGATACTGAACATCTCTTATGATAATACGGTCAATCTCAACTATGCATGGCCCCATAACCAACTCTGTGGCGCCCCTGGGTCAAACATGCGGCATGGGGATACGCGTCGGCCTCTGCCGCGCCATTTCTAGTTTAGAATTAATATGCCATTATCATTTATGGCCATTTTGACCTTTGAACTCTTGAATTCTTTCGCATGACACGCCGTCCAATGACTGTGAAAAAAATTAATGTACATACTAATTTTAAGATCTCACTATGAATGACATAGTGATGGTCCGGAAAAGTTCATGTATGGCCATTTTTACTTTTGAACTAAAAGTGTGACCTTGACCCTAGAGATATCGACTTAATTCTTTCGCATGACACACCGTCCAAGGATTGTGAACAAATGTACCGAGTAATTTTAAAATCTCACAATAAATGACCTAGTTATGGCCCGGACAAGATCATTTATGGCCATTTGTGACCTTTGAACTCAAAGTGTGACCTTTACCTTGGAGATATCGACGTTATTGTTTCGCATGACACACCGTTCAATGATTGTGAACAAATGCACCGAGTAATTTTAAAATCTCACAATAAATGACATAGTTATGGTCCGGACAAGCTCATTATGGCCATTTTGTACCTTTGAACTCCAAATGTGACCTTGACGTTGCAGATATCTACGTAATTCTCTCGCATAACTCACCGTCCAATGATGGTGAAAACAATTTGCTAAATGATTTTAAAATCTCACAATGAACGACATAGTTATGGCCCAGACAAGCTCAGTTATGGTCATTTTTTATCTTTGAACTCAAAGTGTGACCTTGACCTTGGAGATATCGACGTAATTGTTTCGCATGACACATCGTCCAATGATGGTGAACAAATGTACCGAGTAATTTTAAAATCTCACAATGAATGACATAGTTATGGCCCGGACAAGATCATTTATGGCCATTTTGACCTTTGAACTCAATGTGTGACCTTGACCTTGGAGATATCGACGTAATTCTTTCGCATGACACACCGTCCAATGATTGTGAACACATGTGCCAAATGATTTTAAAATCTCACAATGAACGACATAGTTATGGTCCGGACAAGCTCATTCATGGCCATTTTTTACCTTTGAACTCAAAGTGTGACCTTGACCTTGGAGATATCGACGTAATGCTTTCGCATGACACACCGTCCAATAATGGTGAACAAATGTGCCAAATGATTTTAAAGAATCACAACTAATCACAAAGTTATGGCCCATACAAGCTCATTTATGGGAAATTCCAAGTGTGACCCTGACCTTGGAGATATCGATTTATTTGTTTCACATGACACACTGTCCCATTTTGGTGAACAAATGTACCAAGTCAATTTAAAATCTAACGATAAATGACATAGTTATGGTCCGGACAAACTTTCGGTTTAAAACGCACTAAGTGACCCCGTGACCTAGTTTTTGACCCGGCATGACCCATATTCAAACTTGACATAGACATCCTCTATATACAACTTCTGACCAAGTTTGGTGAAGATCGGATGACATTTTCGGGACAGACAGACCGACAGATCGACCGACAAAGTGACTCCTATATAGCCCCCCTTACCAATGGTAATGGGGGTATAATAAGAGCACTTCAATGTAACCAGAAAAAATGCAAACATCTATGTTTGTTTATTTATGACTTTTTTCATAAAGTAGTCGGTTAGGTACCAAAACACCAACAAATAATAAATTGCATGTTACATAAATTGAATTTAATTAAATGAATAAAAATTATGATTGGTATTAAATTACCGTATTTTTGCCTTTTTGTGTCCAACATATCAAGATGTTTACAAGTAATTTATTTTGTCAAATAAAATAGTATTCGTTATTATACGTAGATTTTGCCAAAGCGTTCGATACAGTCCCATATGAACGACTTTTAGGTAAACTACATACGTATGGAATCCGCGGGAAAGTGCATGGTTGGATTAGATCATTTTTATTGAACAGGCACCAACAAGTTCGTGTCGGGGCGTCAGAATCTACTTGGGTACCCGTGGAAAATGGTTACCACAGGGGAGCGTCTTAGGACCTACATTGTTTCTTGTTTACATAAATGACTTGCCGGATATTGTCCAGACAAACATCCTGGTAAAGTTTCATCATTGTTCAACCAAAACTCTGGCGCATGGAGTGTTTACAAGGTTTTTGTAAGATTTGACCTGGTGACCTATATTTTGACCCCTAATGACCAAACCAACTTTGCTTACAAAAATAAATATTATGACCAAGATTCATACAATCTGAAACAAAATTGTGACCTCTAGAGGGTTTACAAGGATTTAGTATAATACCATGAACATTTTGACAATCTAAGGGCAATAATTCTGGCATTTATTATGCGATTTTGCTCATTATCAAATTTGACTGAGATCTTGTGGCCATATAGCTTCCCAGCAATTTTGATAAAAATGCTTAAAAGATGTGAATGCTAGAGTATTTACAAACCAAATGTGGACCGACAACGGACAAAGTCCGATCTGAGCCATTTTCCAACTTGTCCTAGATATCAATCAAACCAATGTCTTGGCTAATTTTCACGATGATTAAGCAAAAAATGTGACTTCTAGAGTGTTCACAAGCTTTGTTTATTATATAAATATAAGGAAAATGCGCCAACTCCCCTGGCAGCCATGTTTTTCAACGGACTGGGACCATTTTCCAACTCAACTCTCGTATCTAGGAAAAAGATGTTCTAACCAAATTTCAGGAAAATTGGGCCAACAAATGTGACTGCTTGGGTGTTCACATGTTTTCACTATATACATATAGAGGACACTGCCCCACCCACTGGCGGCCATGTTTTTCACCGATCTGGACCATTTTCAAACTCGTCCGAGATATCAATAAAACCAATGTTTGAATTCAGTTTCATGATGATTGGGCAAAATTTGTGACTTCTAGTGTGTTCACAAGGTTTCTCTATAGACAAATAAGGAAAAGTGTCCCGCCCACTGGCGGCCATGTTTTTCAACGGACCAACGGAACAGGCACCAACAAGTTCGTGTCGGGGCATCAGAATCTACTTGGGTACCCGTGGAAAATGGTTACCACAGGGGAGCGTCTTAGGACCTATATTGTTTCTTGTTTACATAAATGACTTGCCGGATATTGTCCAGACAAACATCCTGGTAAAGTTTCATCATTGTTCAACCAAACCTCTTGCGCCTGGAGTGTTTACCAGGTTTTTGTAAGATTTGACCTGGTGACCTATATTTTGACCCCTCATGACCAAACATCAAACTTTGCTTACAAAAATAAATATTATGACCAAGATTCATACAATCTGAAACAAAATTGCGACCTCTAGAGTGTTTACAAGGATTTTGTATAATACCATGACTATCTTGACAATCTAAGGGCAATAATTCTGGCAATTATTATGCGATTTTGCTCATTATCAAATTTGACTGAGATATTGTGGCCATATAGCTTCCCAGCAACTTTGATAAAAAATGCTTAAGAAATGTGAATGCTAGAGTATTTACAAACAAAATGTGGACCGACAACGGACAAAGACCGATCTGAGCCATTTTCCAACTTGTCCTAGATATCAATCAAACCAATGTCTTGACTAAGTTTTACGATGATTAAGCAAAAAATGTGACTTCTAGAGTGTTCACAAGCTTTTTTTTATTATATAAATATAAGGAAAATGCGCCAATTCTCCTTGCAGCAATGTTTTTCACTCTCGTATCTAGGAAACAGATGTTCTACAAAAAATTCAGGAAAATTGGGCCAACAAATGTGACTGCTTGGGTGTTCACATGTTTTCACTATATACATATAGAGAACACTGCCCCGCCCACTGGCGGCCATGTTTTTCACTGATCTGGACCATTTTCAAACTCGTCCGAGATATCAATAAAACCAATGTTTGAACCAAGTTTCATCATGATTGGGAAAAATTTGTGACTTCTAGTGTGTTCACAAGGTTTCTCTATAGCCAAATAAGGAAAAGTGCCCCATGTTTTTTAACGGACCGGAACCACTTTTGAACTCGACCAACATATCATTAAAACAAACATTTTGACAATTCCATGAAATTGGGGCATGAAACGTGACTTCTGTTTACGAGGTTTTTCTTTTTTTGACCGAGTAACCTAGTTTTTGACCCAGCATGACCTAGTTTCAAACTAGATCGAAGGAATCGTTGGGAAAAATCTTCTGACCAAGTTTCATGAAGATCGGACAAGAAATGTGGCCTCTAGAGTGTTTACAAGGTTTCTATATAGCCAAATATGGAAAACTTCCCCGCCCACTGGCAACCATGTATTTCAACGGACCAAAACAACTTTTAAACTTGACCAACATATCATTAAGACAAACATTTTGACAACGTAACATGAAGAATGGGCATGAATTGTGACTTCTACAGTGTTTACAAGGTGTTTTTTTTATCTAGTGAGCTAGGTTTTGACCCAGCATGACCCAGTTTCGAACTCGATCGAGGAATCATTGAGACAAATCTTCTGACCAAGTTTCATGAGGAGCGGACATGAAATGTGGCATCTAGAGTGTTTACAAACCAAATGTGGACGACGGACGGACGGACGTGCAACGGACAAAGACCGATCCCAAAAGCTCACCTGAGCAATCAGGTGAGCTAAAAAGCCAATCAACAAGTAGGCATGATACGGAACACTTTCTCTTGCATGGATCCTGAAGTGTTTATACTTTTATATAAAAGTTTTGTTCGTCCGCATCTGGAGTATGCTAGTGTGGTGTGGAATCCCACTTTCAGGAAAGATATTAAAGCTATAGAAAATGTCAAACGAAGGGAAATTAAAATGATTAAAGGATTGAAAGACAAGTCATATGAAGAAAGACTGAGAATTTGAGGTCTCCCCACACTAATATACAGAAGAGATCGAGCAGACATGTTACAAATCTTTACAATTTTCAGTCAGTTTAAAAGTGTTTATATCGACGACATTGAACTTATGCAGAACAACAATAGGGGTCACAAATACAAACTTAAGAAACACAGCATACAGTCAAGTGTCGGCACGAAACGTTTTTTCAACAGAGTGATTAACGAGTGGAACGCACTGCCGAGTCAATCCGTAGAGTGGAAAATGTCAACGGGTTCAGGAGCTCACTTAACAGCAGCTGGAAGGACCGTGATAACAAGTTTTACTATCAGTAGGCAGTCAAACACTGTATACGTGTAATGCACATCGTGTAAATAACTTTCAAATCGTCAAACGATTTAAATTGGGCCACCAATGAGTTATCTCACCAACGGCCAGCGAGGACAAGGTAAATGACAAGGTAAATAATTAATTGGAACGATATGATGTGGCATAACCATGCGTAACATTACAAAACATTTTGAAAAAAATATAGATATTAAAACGTTTTAGAAATACCTCTATACCTGAGATCCTACTTTCGTTATCCAAATTGCCTAAATATGGCTTACAACTGCGAAAATTCTTAAAAGAATGCTTAGACGCCTTAACGCATCTATTATTCCATTGTGTACATACCGGTCTTACTGACCTGTGTACTAGCGCGAAAGGAATTGTCTGTAGCACTTCTTTTACGAGTGAAAAGTGAAAGCGAAAGTAGGTCAGGTTATCGTGCTTCGGATATCGCTATCAGTCTTAATAGAGATTCAAAATCACATTTAAACATAATTAAATAACATTTCTTTAAACAACATTCCGATTCAAACACACAATAAAAAACGATTCTTTCATTATTAACATTTTCATTCCTACGCAGAACAACTTTGGCGGTAGCATAATTCCCCAAAACGGAATACGGATAGTTCCATCTATAATCTCGCACTTCTTTCGTCAATGGCGACACTAGACACAACAGTGAACAAGTCCCTTTTATAATCCAATACTCGGTTTCAGTATTCTCTTATTATTGAATTTATAATACTGCTGTCACAATGCGTTCAATCCGATTTGAAACGGTGTTTACAATAACAGTTTCCCACATATGGAAATATAACTCATTTACAATTTCATGCCATATTGTGATATGCATTTTTACCAAACATTTATTGTCAATTAAAGGCTAGGTGTGAGGTTAGATATAGTACCGTAGTCATTAAACATGATTTATACCCCAAAAGCCTTGCATTTACCGTTCCAATTATTTACTTCCAGCTTTAATAACTTTTTTGTTTTATGTTGAGTCGAGTGCCTTTTTTCTTTCCTATTGTGTTATAAATAGCGTGTGCTCCGAAACATAATTTTTGAAGGTAATTTGACCATTTCATATGCTTGACAAATCGCATTTGCCTTGGTACACCCAGTACATTGTATTCTAATTATTCTCAAATCAACCGCAATTTGGGTTGTGCTTACATTACACATTACTGTAGGTACCGGTATATCGTTAGGGTTCGATTTAAACAGTATACGTTGAGGTTCAGTTTTCTTAATTTAAAATGCAAACATCTATGTTTGTTTATTTATGACTTTTTTGCATTAAGTAATCGGTTAGGTACTAAAACTTAAAAAAAAATAAAAAATTACATGTTACATAAATTCAATGTAAATAAAAAAATATGATTGGTATTAAATTACCGTATTTTTGCCTTTTTGCGTCCAGCATATCAAGATGTTTACAAGTAATTTATTTTGTCAAATAAAATAGTATTCGTAATTATACGTAGATTTTGCCAAAGCGTTCGATACAGTCCCATATGAACGACTAATGGAATCCGCGGGAAAGTACATGGTTGGATTAGATCATTTTTTATTGAACAGGCACCAACATGTGCGTGTCGGGGCGTCAGAATCTTTGGGAACCCGTGGAAAATGGTTACCACAGGGGAGCGTCTTAGGACCTACATTGTTTCTTGTTTACATAAATGACTTGCCGGATATTGTTGAAAACATAGTGAAACTTTTCGCTGATGACACGAAAATTCATAGCGTAATTTCTGGACAATCCAATATCGACAGCCTCCAGAGGGATATAGACAGTTTACAACAGTGGTCAGATACATGGCTTCTCATATTTAATGCTGGAATATGTAAATGTATGCACTTTGGCAAAGAGAACTCTAAACATCAACATGTAATGGGTGACACTTCAATTGAAAGCGTGAAACATGAAACAGACATCGGTATCTTATTTGATGACTAACTAAACATAAATAAACATATAGCTCTAGAAGTTAAACAAGAGGGCCAAGATGGCCATAGTTCGCTCACCTTTTATTACAAGGCCTTGTTCATTTTTAGTTGAAAAATCCGTACTCTAGAGCTTATTAGATTGGTTCTCCTATGTTTTGCAGTGAGAGCATATGCATGTTTGTTTTTTCCCAAGTAATTCTAATTCTACATGTGTATACAAGGTTTGGACCTCGTGACCAAGAATTTGACCCCACATGACCCAATATCAAACTTTGCCTATCTGTACATATCATCAATAACAACATCCTGGTCAAGTTTCATCATTATTGGACCAAAAATATGGCCTCTAGTGGGTTTACACGGTTTTTGTAAGATTAGACCCCATGACCTAGATTTTGACCCCACATTACCAATCGTCACATTTGACCCAGATATTGTCCAGACAAACATCCTGGTAAAGTTTCATCATTATTCAACCAAAACTCTGGCGCATGGAGTGTTCACAAGGTTTTTGTGAGATTTGACCTGGTGACCTATATTTTGACCCCTAATTACCAAACATCAAACTTTGCTTACAAAAATAAATATTATGACCAAGATTCATACAATCTGAAACAAAATTGTGACCTCTAGAGTGTTTACAAGGATTAAGTATAATACCATGAACATTTTGACAATCTAAGGGCAATAATTCTTGCATTTATTATGCGATTTTGCTCATTATCAAATTTGACTGAGATCTTGTGGCCATATAGCTTCCCAGCAACTTTGATAAAAAATGCTTAAGAAATGTGAATGCTAGAGTATTTACAAACCAAATGTGGACCGACAACGGACAAAGACCGATCTGAGCCATTTTCCAACTTGTCCTAGATATCAATCAAACCAATGTCTTGACTAAGTTTCACGATGATTAAGCAAAAAAAAGTGACTTCTAGAGTGTTCACAAGCTTTTTTTATTATATAAATATAAGGAAAATGCGCCAACTCCCCTGACAGCCATGTTTTTCAACGGACTGGGACCATTTTCAAACTCAACTCTCGTATCTAGGAAACAGATGTTCTAACCAAATTTCAGGAAAATTGGGCCAAAAAATGTGACTGTTTGAGTGTTCACATGTTTTCACTATATACATATAGAGAACACTGCCCCGCCCACTGGCGGCCATGTTTTTCACCGATCTGGACCATTTTCAAACTCGTCCGAGATATCAATAATCCAATGTTTGGACCAAGTTTCATGATCATTGGACAAAATTTGTGACTTCAAGTGTGTTCACAAGGTTTCTCTATAGCCAAATAAGGAAAAGTGCCCCGCCCACTGGCGGCCATGTTTTTCAACGGACCGGAACCACTTTTGAACTCGACCATCATATCATTAAGACAAACATTTTGACAAAGTTACATGCAATTGTGGCATGAAATGTGACTTCTACAGTGTTTACAAGGTTTTTCTTTTTTTTGACCTAGTGACCTAGTTTTTGACCCAGCATGACCTAGTCTCAAACTAGATTGAAGGAATCATTGGCAAAAATCTTCTGACCAAGTTTCATGAAAATCGGACATGAAATGTGGCCTCTATAGTGTTTACAAGGTTTCTCTATATCCAAATAAGGAAAACTGCCCCGCCCACTGGCGGTCATGTTTTTCAACGGACCGGAACCAATTTTAAACTCAACCAACATATCAATAAGACAAACACTTTGACAAAGTTACATGAAGATTGGGGATGAAATGTGACTTCATCAGTGTTTACAAGGTTTTTTTATATTGACGTAGTGACCTAGTTGTTGACCCAGCATGACCCAGTTTCGAACTCGATCGAGATATCATTGGGACAAATCTTCTGACAAAGTTTCATGAAGATCGGACAAGAAATGTTGCCTCTAGTGACTTTACAAGGTTTCTCTATAGCAAAATAAAGAAAACTTCCCGCTCACTGGCAACCATGTATTTCAACGACCAAAACAACTTTTAAACTTGACCACATATCATTAAGACAAACATTTTGACAACGTTACATGAAGATTGGGCATGAAATGTGACTTCTACAGTGTTTACAAGGTTTTTCTTTTTTTGACCTAGTGACCTAGTTTTTGACCCAGCATGACCCAGTTTCGTACTCGATCGAGGTATCATTGAGACAAATCTTCTGACCAAGTTTCATGAGGAGCGGACATGAAATGTGGCATCTAGAGTGTTTACAAACCAAATGTGGACGACGGACGGACGGACGTGCGACGGACAAAGACCGATCCCAAAAGCTCACCTGAGCAATCAGGTGAGCTAAAAAGCCAATCAACAAGTAGGCATGATATGGAACACTTTCTCTTGCATGGATCCTGAAGTGTTTATACTTTTATATAAAAGTTGTGTTCGTCCGCATCTGGAGTATGCTAGTGTGGTGTGGAATCCCACTTTTAGGAATGATATTAAAGCTATAGAAAATGTCAAACGCAGGGAAATTAAAATGGTTACAGGATTGAAAGACAAGTCATATGAAGAAAGACTGAGAATTTTAGGTCTTCCCACACTAATATACAGAAGAGATCGAGCAGACATGTTACAAATCTTTACAATTTTGAGTCAGTTTGAAAGTGTTTATATCGACGACATTGAACTTATGCAGAAAACCAATAGGGGTCACAAATACAAACTTAAGAAACACAGCATACAGTCTAGTTTCGGAGCGACGTTTCTCTAACAGAGTGATTAACGAGTGGAACGCACTGCCGAGTAAATCCGTAGAGTCGGAAAATGTCAACGGGTTCAGGAGCTCACTTAACAGCAGCTGGAAGGACCGTGATAACAAGTTTTACTATCAGTAGGCAGTCAAACACTGTATACGTGTAATGCACATCGTGTAAATAACTTTCAAATCGTCAAACGATTTAAATTGGGCCACCAATGAGTTATCTCACCAACGGCCAGCGAGGACAAGGTAAATGACAAGGTAAATAATTAATTGGAACGATATGATGTGGCATAACCATGCGTAACATTACAAAACATTTTTAAAAAATATAGATAATAAAACGTTTTAGAAATACCTCTATACCTGAGATCCTACTTTCGTTATCCAAATTGCCTAAATATGGCTTACAACTGCGAAAAGTCTTAAATGAATGCTTCGACGCCTTAACGCATTCATTATTCCATTGTGTACACACCGGTCTTACTGACCTGTGTACTAACGCGAAGGAATTGTCTGTGGCACTTCTTTTACGAGTAAAATGTGAAAGCGAAAATAGGTCAGGTAATCGTGCTTCTGATATCGCTATCAGTCTAAATAGAGATTCAAAATCACATTTAAACATAATTAAATAACATTTCTTAGCATAATTCCCTAAAACGGAATCCGGATAGTGCCATCTATAATCTCGCACTTCTTTCATCAATGGCGACACTAGACACACGAAGCGATACTTGATATATTTCTTGACAGTCGCGGCGACGCACGTTATTTTTCACACCCTTTTGTAGGTAGCCAAAAAGGCGATATATCGTGTTGAATATATCGTGCGTCGCCGCGACTGTCAAGAAAAATATCAAGTATCGCCGCGACTGTCAAGAAAAATATCGTTCGCCGCCGCGACTGTCAAGAAATATATCAAGTATCGCTTCGTGTGTCTAGTGTCGCCCTTGATATATATTTTAAATTTTAGTTTAATATATGAACTTTTCTAGGGAGCATACTCTTATTTCTTATGATTGTTATTTTAAGTAAACAAATATTACTTGTATCTTTCGTTCTTTTCTTACATGTGTACAGATTCAGCATCAACACATTGTTTTTGTACTAGTCTTGTGAGACCTACTGGTATATTAAGAAATCCTGCTCAGTGCTGGAAAATCAGGAATCTGCTTTATTAACCAATAACAAAATAATTGTATATTTAAAGAAAAAGTGTGTATTAACTAAAGTAAATAATAACTGTTAAACATGATTGTGATTGTGTTACCGGATCACTTACCTAGATTGAAATAATTTTATTACATTAGTTTTTTACCATGAGTCACAGTGTGATCACCAATAGTAAGAAAATATTGATACAGGGAAACACCTACATGTTATTCACCTTTTTAATAAACAATGTATATCACTTAAAGTGATATTATGGGTATTTTTCACTGTTGAATTGAGCTGAGAAGAATTAAAAGGTCAAAAGAATTAGTTAAAATGTGGTAACTGACCAATTATCTACAACTCATCTTGCTACTAATTGTTTATAAAAAAAATATATTATTTTCGATATTTTACATGACTCACCCAGTCCTCTAGGCCGAAATGATCCGTAAAACAAAATTGTGTATTTGTGTCGTATGAACGAATCTGCTTGAAAACTACATTAAGACTCGCATCGTACATCGAATCATTTCTGTCGTCAGTTGTCAAAACGAAAGTACGGTTGCTATTCAAATGGGTTATTTTTCTCTTTTCGGGATAGTGTTATAGTATGTTGATGCTGCATTAACAAATATCAATGTATAGGAACTAAGAAATGACTGTGTTAATGCAGTCGTTGTTGTTTTTTACAAAAAATTATTGGTTTATTTAGTATTCTTATTTTTGATGTAATACTCTCACAACCTAGTTTAACAATACTAATGTAGTCTATTCAGGGTCAATGGAACTGTTGATTACATGCTTTGAGTTTCATTCTGGGGTTCTTTATAAATTCTGCCTGGATTTCCAATAAACAATAGTGGACAGAGGCTGATCAATTTGTTATTAGAAACCAAATTGTCATAACAAAATTAAATACGAGTACCCTTTGTATATTTATTCTTAGACTTTAGATAATATTACATATTTATACTAAAAACAAGCTGGGTTTTTCAATAGTATTGCTTTTACATTGCATGAGCTGCTTTCTATAAAATTTTAAACATAGTTCACAAAATGTTGCATTCATAATTTACTTATTATATTACTAATTTAGTCACTTTTTCTCTAAGTTTACTCATATTATTTTGCACGTGTTCACAAAACACGACTTGAAAACTTCCGGTAATGTGCGCACATCACTGAAAATTGCTCTCGAAAATTTTCAAGTTTTTCTTTCTTTTTCTTTCTTAAATCTGCATCCCCCTCCATCTTTAGCATAGAAGGGGTGGTAGGTTGCAGAAACAGTTTGATAAAGAGCTCAGACTTCCCGATCCTCCACTTTATAGCATAAATATCTACTTTTTCAACAGCCCTCAGTTGACCCTCGTTTTGAAATCGGCCATTTGTTTACTTCCGGAAAAGAAATGGACACGAAATTAAAAGATGTTTGAGAACTCTATTTGTATTTTTATACTTACTGCAGTCCTTATTGCCTCAAAACTTAGTCCATCGAGACTTGCAGAAGGAAAACTGAAAGGTAATAGACAATGTGTTATACGTCAAGTCGATCCTGTTTATCACCCAGTGCGCAGCTGATTGCTTTTATGCAGGCGTCCATGTCACGCAAGAAAGGTCCAGTCTGCCGTGAGAAACTAGTTCTTCTCTACCTATGTGTCCTTTTACTGGCAAATCCAGGCCCACGCCCTCCAAAATTCCCTTGCGGGATATGCCAACTTGCGGTGAAGTGGACAACGCCAGGCGTTTAATGCGATCATGCAAGATATGGTACCATCAAGACTGCATGGTTATGAATGATAACGTCTGTGAGGCCCTACACAATTGTTCTTGGGAATGCGTAAATTGTGGTTTACCAAATTTTTCATCAAGTCTTTTTAACTCGACATTTTTTGAGACGACAAATACCTTCGAACCGCCCTCAGCTTACATGGCAAGTAAGACTATGGATTTCAGTTTCGATCATCCTGGTGCCACTTCTTCCACTTACAGAGTAGGTGGTTCCCATAACGTAAGTCGGCCCGCCTGCATCCCTTCATCTTCGTTCCATTCTACATACAGTAACGCTGAAGACCATCAACTACATCCAAGCTTCCTGCATAGTAATCCAAATAATTTTATACATGTGAAAGTTAGTCCAAGCCAACGAAAAGATATTCAAACGAAAGTTCTAAAGTGTCAGTATATTTCAGGGAAAAAGGCGTCGCTTCACACATTGATAGAAACAACTGGTGCTGATTTAGTCGTTAGGAATGAATCATGGTTAAACGAAAATCACCTTAGTTCTGAAATCTTTCCAGAAAACTACACTGTGTACAGACGAGATAGGAAAAACAAAATGGGAGGTGGTGTATTTATCCTGATCCGACAAATATATAACCAGATGAGTTGAAACCTACCGAAGACTGCGAGATGCTATGGATCCAGCTGAAAATCACAGGTACCAGCCATTTATTTGTAGGGGCTTTTTACCGCCCACCAGATAATGATAACCCAGAGTATTTTGATGTGCTAAACAGAAGTTTGGCTACGAATGCCTACATGAGCACATGTTTGGCTTGGGAGAAATTTCAATCTAGGTTGAATATATTGGGACAATTGCTGTGTGCAGGCCTCAACATCCAAGGCAACACTATGCAACAAGCTGATAGATATCACAACTGATCGTTTCCTTCAACAGATGGTAACTGAACCTACAAGATTTACAGAAACGTCTGAGAACACCCTAGATCTGTTCTTTACAGCAGTTCATTAGTCAACAGTGTCGAGGTCATACCGGGAATCTCTGATCATAAGGCCATGAACATAGAGTCCAGTCTTTGTGCACACAAGGCACCCACCAAACAGTGTAAAGTCATCGACTACAACAAGGCGGACTACGATGCTATCAAAGCTGGTCTTAAGTAGCTGAACTCAGACATAAAACCTTCAAATGATAACAGTATTAACAAACTTTGGACTGTCTTCATGAATCATCTCTCGAAACTCATTGATAAACATATCCCCACAAAGATGCTAAGTGGCCGTAAAGTGAAAAGCCAGGATAGCCATAAGAAAGAAAATACGTCTCTATAGCAGAATGAAGAAAACCAAGAAAGACTCCGACATCCAAAAATACAGACATCAACAAGGAAACACGTTGAATTGATATCCCCCGCCATTATACTTCTGGACACAAAAGTTTTCTGGACGGATGGAAAATGCCAACATGCATCATCCTCTAATCCATATATATACGCATACCAAGTTTCAGTGAAATCCGTCAAAGCACTTCCAAGATATGGCTCCGGACACACACAAAAAAGCAATTTTTCAAGATACAAAGGGCCATAACTCCATTATTATCCGATGGTCTGCACTACCATTTGGCGTGCATCATCCTCTTATCCATATATATACTCATACCAAGTTTCAAGGAAATACCCCAAAGCACTTCCAAGATATGGCTCCGGACACAAAAGTGCCGGACGGACGGACGGATGGACGGACAACGCCAAAACAATATCCCTACGCCTATGGCGGGGGATAAAAAGCACACCTTCAGAAACTCGAAAGACAATCCTACTTCTCCGACATAAACAATTTGATTGAGCCTGAAGAAGAAGACAACACCACATCTAAACGAAAACGCTTCTGGAATTATATTAAATCTCTAAGGAAAGATAACACCGGTGTCTCGCCGCTGAGAAGCACATGGGCAGACTATTTAACGAACCCAAAGACAAGGCTGATATACTCAACAGGCAGTACGAATCAGTTTTTACACAGGAGAACCAGGAACATGTCTCTTGTCCTCCAGGTACAACTCTATCATCCATGTCGGAGATCTGTGTCACCAAAGAGGATGTAGAGAAGTTGCTGCGCAAAACCAATTCAGTGAAGGCTTTAGGACCTGAATGTATCTCTGGCCGTATCCTGAAGGAATGTTATGTGCAGTTGAACTGGCTCCAATCCTGATCATGATTTTCAACGCGTCACTACGTAATGGAGCTGTACCAGACGACTGGCGTCATGCGAGTGTAACCGCCATCTTCAAAAAGGGTACTCGCCATGAAGCCGCAAACTATAGACCAGTATCCCTCACCTCGCTATGCTGTGAGATGCTAGAACTCGTCCTTGTAAGCAACATCATGAAGTACCTTGACACCCACAAAGTCCTACATGACTGTCAACCTGGATTCCGAGCTCGGAGAAGCTGCGAGACACAGTTACTTACACTGTACCATGAACTGGCATCGTCACTAGACAAGAGGACTCAGACAGACATGGTGATCATTGACTTCAGTAAAGCGTTCGACAGGGTCCCCCACAAGCGAATACTGAAGAAGATAGAACACTATGGCATCAAAGGGAATACACTGATGTGGATCCAGTCTTTTCTCACCGGGAGAACACAACACGTATTGGTGGATGGTCAGGCGTCGGATACAGTACCAGTCATCAGCGGAGTAACACAAGGCTCAGTCCTGAGACCTCTACTCTTCTTGATCTTTATAAATGATCTCCCAGACTGCGTCCAATCCAGCACACGCCTTTTTGCCGACGACTGCATTCTCTACCGCCAAATCACATCAGATGTAGATCAAGCCATATTGCAAGATGACCTCAACTCTTTAGCCACAGGAAAAGACATGGGGCAAACAATTTCACCCTCATGAGTGCAGTGTCTTGAGTGTCAGCAGATCCAAAAGCCCCAAGACCTTTATCTACCACCTGAAAGGCATTCCTTTTACTATAGATAAAACAACGAAATACCTAGGCGTGGAAATTCAATCTAACCTATCCTGGAGGCAACACATACTTCGAACAACAAAACAGGCAAACAGTATGTTCAGATTTTTTACGACGAAACTTGCACAAGGCTACTGAATCGACTAAAACAAATGCCGATTACACCATGGTTCGATCAAATCTTGATTACTGCTCTTCCATTTGGAGTCCCTACCAGAAGGACATGATACATAAAATTGAGATGGTTCAGCGTAGTGCAGCTCGCTTCTTCTACAATCGATATAGAAGCACTAGTAGCGTCTCAAACATGCTTGACCATCTGCACTGGGAATCGCTTGAGACAATGAGAGGAAAAATCAACTGATTATGCTATATAAAGTCATCAACGACTTAGTCGATATACCAGCTTCGAAGTATTTGACACCAGTTACCTCCAGGACAATGCGGCAAACCACCATAATTTCCAAGACAGGCAGTACTCTACAACTACAAACACCTTAAAGTACAACTTCTTACACGGACTATAACGATGTGAAACAAATTACCAGCCAGCACTGCTGAGACTCCCTCCTTGGTATCCTTCAAGAGAGAGCTGTCGACCCAGCCCTTCTAGGGAATACCACTTCAAACTACTACTTTTCCCAATGACGAGGGAGCTGTGCCAGCGGGGTATCACTTGTACCCTGACAGCGCTACGCAAGCTGGATTGGTCACTCTGATGGAGGGTAGTAGTTGGTATCTTATTTCTTTTATCATCTTTTACTTTTGCAACCTTACTTGACCGATGATATATTTCCATTTCACACTTTTAATCTTTTTCTTGCGCACCGTTAAATCATTGTCAGTGATGACATGTTAACGTGCCATGTAGATGTAGATCACATGTCAGTTAAACTTACTAGTATAAAGAATGCATTTGTATTTAAAGAAAGTACATGTAATCAAGTGTGTGTTTTATTTTCATTTAATTATGCTGCTACATTCTTTGACAAATTTTGCTCTGAGGAGTACTCAGTAATATGAAAATGGTATGTCATTTTAGGTAAATGTACATTTACGCTATTATTATATTAAATTTGATTAAACACTATCTTCGTTGGGGTTGTATTATTGGTTATAAACCGACTTTTTGACACAAACAATATTGAGCTGATTTTTTAATGGGCAATATTTGGTTAAGACTAAGAGATGTACGGAATTACAATACCTTAACTAATTTACTTCCAGGTTAAACCAATCTGGTTGGACATGGACATTAAATTTCAACTCTTGTGTCGTCCAGCTGGGCCATAGGGTTGTTTTAGAAGCGTACAAAAAATAACAAAAAATAATTGCCCACATTTTTAAAAAATGTGAGTGTTTGGTATGTTTGCTTTATGACAATTAAATGAATACTTAAAAAGACAAAGTTAAAATACATGATATATGTCAGTTTTACAACATATGATGACCACGGACTTGTACGTTTGACCAGGCAATTAGAATACTTGAGATGGTTGGCTTGGCAAGTCTAGGAAACTGACTATGGAAAGTTAATGTGCATCTGTGTTGACAAAAAAGTATTAACAATGTTGGATAAATGCTTACCTCAAACTTGCTCCAAGAAACTTTACTTCGAATATGATTGTGTTTTATGTCTAAAGCACTATAACTATGAAACAAAAATATGTATTGTTAGTTTCATAGAAATACTGCTGACGACAACACGAACCATGGGGAGAAGTTTATAAACAAAGTTATACTACAACTTAGATATCCGAATTAACCTTGTTCCTCTCCAATTACCGGGACCGAGACTTCATAATTTTGATCTAAAACCGAGGCAATATATAGCCTAACTAAACCGCATACTTTATGTATCGCTATCCTAAATATTGAACATGACTTTGTTTTCCTTCAAATGACAACTGTCCATTGGCGCGGCCGTTTTTCTCGAAAGAAGTACGAAATCAAAATGGCGCCCACGTTACACCAGAGGCTGGTTTATGCAATAAAAAGCCGGTTTGGTCCAGAGTGAGTATAGAGGTGACAACAACGTAGTGACGTCACCATCTACGTATAGAATGTCGATTATTCAGTAATCGATATTTCTGTCGGCTTTCAAAGTGTGTAACATTCACTAAATTTGGGTAAGCAGATCAGCAATACACAATCACTGCACTCTGCAGTGTACAAGTCTTTTCTGAGGTGTGCAATGTATGAATCCGAGTGCTTCTCTTGAAAATGTTCATCATAAAGAGACGTATTCACAAAATGAAAAACATTGTCATATATTAAAACAAGAATGTATGCAATATATTAAAACAAGCAGAATTATTCTCCTAACTAAGAAACATGTTAAAAATATTTTATTGAAACATGAAACTTGTTTATTTGCTTAAACGCCAATTACTATGAAAATGCATATTCAATGGCGTTTTACAATAAGCTGAAAATGAAACAAGTTAAACAATATATTAATAATTAGCCAATGATGAACTTGGTAAAAAATATAAAATCGGGGTTATTTAAAACATTGAACCATATACAGTATTTCGATTACAATATATAAGCGGGCATAATTTCAGAAAAAGTGCATGCATACAAATCACGGAAAAGTAAGTGTTTAAATCCTTCTTAAAAGATTCTAAGATCCTGAGGCAAGGAATTCCAAAGTCTCAGCCCAGCGGTACTGTGGCTCCTGTCACTGAATGTCTTTCGCTTATTGAACGGAACGTCATATGGGGCAATGTTTGAGCCGCGTGACCGCAGACCTTGTCTGTTTGGAATTTGTTTACTGAGAAGTTCAGTGAGGTAAGCCGGGGCCTCATCATTTGAGCACTTGTACATGAGTGTAAGTAGTTTGAAGATTACCCTTGCTTTGATCGGCAACCATTGCAACTCATACAACGCTTGCCTCGAACAGTCAAACTTGCTTCGTTGTAAAACCAATTTGGCGCACATATTCTGAATTCTTTGCATTTTGTTGATTTCGCACTCTGCCACACCATACAGAATTACGTTACAATAGTCAATGTGTGATAGAACAAGGGAAACAATGATAATATCTTCGGACTTTCTTGTTAGATACTTTTTTATGCTTTTGATCCTAAAATAGTTTAACAAGGCAGAAAGACATTTCATGGATACATGTTTTTTTAACTTAAGGGATTCGTAAAGGAATGCACCAAGGCTCTCGCTGGATTATGTCCCCTGCGATGTTTACTTCATTCGTATGGATTTTCTGGCGTTGTTTCCGACTACCAAAGAGAATAAACTCTGTTTTTGATGTGTTCATTTTTAATTTATTTGCATTCATCCAGTGGTTAATAGTAAATGCACATTTTTCAAATTCAGTGATTGCGTTCTTTTCATTTGAAGTGGACGGCTAAAAAGTTGCGTTGGCAATGTGATCATCAGCAAACCCATATACTGAGTTTATTGAATATCATCAACCGAAATTGTAATTATTTAAAGGGACTTTTCCACAGATTTTGTCATGTATTAGAGATTGTCATTAAAATGGCTCCAGTAAAAATAAATTAAGAAAACAATTAAAGAAAGGAAAATAGTAATCATCAACTGGGCTCGAACCGCTGACTTTTTAAGTAAAAGGCTAGCGCGTAAACCACTCGGCCATGCATGCTCATTCAGAAAGCGTGTATTTTATACTTTATATAAGCAATCGTCGTGATGTCACAAAATGTAACGATAACAACAGAACTCTGAAAATTATTCAGTCGTTTCGCGTTTGTAACGCTCTATAATGTTCATGCGTTTTAATCATAAAAAGATGAATATAATTGATACTGTGAACATGGTAAATGTTCAGTGTTACTTTGTCCTCGCAAATATCATAACTACAACGAAACTTTGCAAATCTTTAACAATTTTTTTTTGTCAATTTACGAAAACGTGAAAAGTTCCATTTACAAAGCGTACGTAACCCATGTCATCGAAAATGAAGCAAAATCTGGAATAATTATCCCGATTCTCAAGAAAGGGAAACAAAATAATAAATACAGCAGCTATCGCCATATCACACTACTTCCGGTTTTATACAAACTCTACGAAAAACCTCTCCATTCCTGAAGAAGCAAAGGTGCATATACAATCAGAAAACATTTCCTTACCCCAACATAATGCCTACCAAAAAGAGCTGGATTTGATTACCGTGTAGTTAAACTTACACAAATATATATATTCCAATATGGAATATGACTCATCCTCGCACGTGGCGCTGCTGGACACTTCCGTTGCATTTTACAACGTCCTTCACAACGCGTTTTTTTTAAATAAAAATGCTAGAATTGGGAATAAAAGGCCCTACGCTGCGGACGTTTATAAATTGCTATTCGGACATTACAAGCGCAGTGTGCGTTAACGAAATATTATCCATGTTATTTCCGGTTCGACAGACAATGCGTGGTCCTATCAACTTGGTTGAAGCGCCTATTTTTAGACAAGCTTTTGTGTGATCTGGAGTCATCAGGACATGGAACCACCATTTGCCACCTGCAAACCGGAACCCCAACCCTAGCAGACGATCTCACGCTCTTTTCATGCAGTACTCATTCATTGTAGCGCCAGTTAAATATCGTAACGAGATACTAGTATGCGAACACGTGAGGATGTGGACTTAATGAAGACAAATTCATTTATATGGTATATGGACAAAGTAGAGTTTGCCTCAAACTACAGTAAAAAACTTTAATAAAGTACTGCTCCCCACAGAATCAGCAGAACAAATAATAATGGGAATAAAGCTTCACAGATAGCTGAAATACGACATTAATCCGGTGAAAATGGCCGAACTCGTGGAAAAGGTATCAATGCCCACATCAATGTACGGATCGGAACTCTGGTCAGCATTGACGAGCTACGATGTCCTTACACTAGAAAGGTTTCTGAGATTTACAGCAAAAATGTGTCAAAATCTGCCAACTCGCACAAGAACTGATATGTCATTAAGTCTAATCGGTCGGCTACCAATCATTGCTAAAATCGACTTGAGAAAACTGTTGTTCTTTCATAAACTCTGCAGTATGAAGACTAAATGTCTCACACAAAAGCTATTTGAGTACCAACTAGCGCTATTTAATATCCGAGGAAAAGCATCACAGAGAGGGTTTACAGACATATATTCAGTACTGGAAGAGTATAACCTGTTAAACCATATTACAGTTTATAGTCATTCCAGTATTATCCCTCCTAAACTGACTTGGGAACGTAGAGCAAAAACTGCGATACGCCAATATAACATGGAGCCGTGGACATTGCGCGTCACAGAGGATCCAGAATTTGCGCGACTTATTGTCGTTCAAACAGTGGCACAGAGGTGACATTAATTCCTCTTTTTTTAAATTGCACTCCTCTTTTTTCTATCTCGTGGCCTCGACTTAGAAACTCGAGGCCACTACTTACTAACTCGTGGCCACGAGTTAGCTATGTCGTGGCCACGAAATAGAAAACAAGAGGAGTGTTAAACTAAATAAAAGAGGAGTGAAATTTAAAAAAAGAGCGGTGCAGTAAATAAAGGAAGGGTACATTAAACAAAAGAGGAAAAAATGTTAACCCTCGCATTAGGACCGCTCGCATCTGCAGCTTTGACACCTCGCCAAACAATGGAAGCCTCGGCAGTTGTGTTTGTCTTAATAAACACACAGAAACAAACTCCCGGACATAATAACAAAATAATCCTGAACAGCGACATTAATGCCGTCGTCTCTAGTTAAAGACTGCGAGAATATAGACTTACAATCATTCGAGCGTGTGACATATTGCCCAATACTATTCCATATTATATGATGACCTTATTGCTACCAGAGGCCAACACCCTCGACGATGAAATAACCAGGAGTATATGTTATTTCATGCATATGTGTATTTAGTAAAAGTAATTGTCATCTGCTTTGAAACAAACATATGTTTTATTGATCTCTTTATACATAATATTCAGATTACGGTTTATGTAAATAGTACTCAATACTATGTCTATATATGTGAATGCATATTTGCTTTATACTGTATGTATCTTAAATCGCTGGAAAGTGGAAATAAACAGTATATATCCCCAGCAAAAGCATATGTTTTATTGTATCTTTTTCATTAGTATTACATTATTTAAAACTAAATAAACTATTACAGATTTTTTTTATATATTTTTTCATAAAGATGTTTGTTAAAAGTACGAAAATATGTTAACATGTCCCTTAATTTACGTGTTTTAAAGGTGACAATGTCCGTGTTTGTCAACATATTCATCGTTAAAATCGATACATATATACAATAAAAAAAACAGCAACCGATTTACTTTTCAAGAAAAAGAACTGTACCCAGTATAAGAAATGATACACGGGAATTCTGTTTGCAGCTTATCGTATCATGTGGCGCTTTCCTAAAATATATGGGTCGTGCTCTGTGAAAAGGGGGTTTAATGCATGTGCGTAAAGTGTCGTCCCATATTAGCCTGTGCAGTCCGCTGGGACGCACATGCAATTAAACCCTCTTTTCACAGAGCACGGTCCATAGTCATAGTAGAAATCAGTAAACGTAACCAAGGGAAATGTGGGCGTTTCCGATAAGATAAAAATATAATAAGTCAAAATAAGGTGTCACTAGTTCATATTTAAAGATATTTCGTCAGAATATTTTTAATAAGTAATCATCATTGGAAATTGATACGAATCAACATGATGGCAACGGTGATCGATTCACTAATTTTGAGTGTTTGTCTTGTTGCCGATTAAATTGTTAAAAAATGATTGTTTTTTACATTCTGTTTCGGTCTTCTCTCGTAAAGGACACACTGTTGAAATATAAAAAAAAATGAATCTGAATAGCCCCTGTATACCATTTTGGATAAAAATAAGACTGTTTTAACGATAATTTTGTATTAAATTAGCTATACATAACGATGCGATTGAAATCGAAATCACGTGTCTTGCCGTTGCGTTCACAAATCAAGAAAGTCGTAAAGCTGCGGGTTGTGAAATCGACACTCTGTGGCTTAGCATTTAATGCTTTGCATTGACCTTTAAAATGTATCGACAAAAGTTGTATTCATGTGTGTGTGCTTATTATGTATTTGATTGTGATTTATATTACATTCATAGTCACACATGTGTGGCTAGATAATTAAATGCTTTCCCTTCTATCATAGAAACTATAATATTTCGGTAGTTATGTCTCACATCATCATCATCATCAATCCCTGGTTTGGATTGGTAATTTTGTCGTTTTATACCATTTAATACTTGTATTGATTGTTAAATTTTGTGACTCGCTTTATAAGCTATTCGTTAGAGTGTTCATGCCTGATTAAAATTGAAAGTAAAAAGTTGTGTCAGAAGTGGGATTTGAACCCACGCCCACATACGTGGACCAGAGCACTCTTTATAAAGGAAGACATCCTTGAGTCTGGCGCCTTAGACCACTCGGCCATCCTGACAACTACTAAGTCACTTTGTACAGATTAAATATAACCACTATCAATACATTGATGTAACGCATATATCATGTACATTGAACAGACGAACATTTACAACATTCCATTTCAAAATTACGATAATTATATTATAAGTGTAAACGTATTCGTTTGTAAGAATTAACTCGTTTAGATTAGGCTAATATTATTCGGATAGATAATCATGATTGCATTGCGATGGAACAAACAATAAGCGTATTAGCTATTTCTTATTAAAAATATCATGATTGCATTGCGATTGAACAAACAATAAGCGAATTAGCTATTTCTTTATTAAAAATGAGTTAAAAAAAAGTTTTTTTAGATGAAGATTGAAACCCACGCCAACATACGGAGACCAGAAAACTCAATATATAAAAGAAGATCTGTACGAAATAATGATAAATCTATCTCATTAGGTAGCTCTATATTTTAATCAAAGCGCTGAAAGCACCTATGGCAAGTTGTTCGCTATTGCATAACATTCGGCGCAACTAATTTTCAAAATTAAGTTATTGCTTTGTAAAATCGTAAAACAACCCCCACCCCCGGAAACCCGATCTGATGTGAAAAGTTCGACCTGCTTGGAAAAGTTTCCTATAAATTTGGCTGAATATCGGTAGGGTAAGTAAATCCAGGTCTATATAATTGTTTCTATAATGATAATGCAAAGGAGGTATTATCATGTATGTTAAAAAAATTCAGGTAATTATTATGCAGGATTTATTGACATATGGCTATTTGAAGTCGACGATGCAGGGATTTGTCCCCTACTTAGCACTTTATTTACAAATTTATTTAAAGGTATGCCAGTGAAAAAGTATTTGCACCGAAAATTATATATCAACCAATGTCCTCCGAGTAACAGATCCGCCACGGTTTCTTAAAAAAAATCGTATTGACGGAGAAATTCGACTTTACATTGAACATGTTGATGCAAAATGATATGACCCGGTGCAGTGCCAAAGATGTCAAGATATGACAGGAGTACAGTTCATTTATAAACTTAAAAGCTTACTAATACAGCTGATTTATGCCCACGCGGATGCATTTTAGATCATTTTCATTGAACGTTGGGGTTTCATAATTATATCCGTTCTGAAGTGTAGTTAATTGCCAGCTTATTTGTATCTTTTTTATTGTTTGAAAATCATTGCAAATGGAAGCAATTGATTTATACAGGTAAAAATCATACGTCAGTTAGGCAATCTAAACCTTGAACTAATGTTAACGTTTTGTAAATTGACAAGTTTGAAGTAGAACAAACTGTACACAATACCGTTATATTATTATCACCCGTTCGATTGCTGACGAGTCGGGGAAATTTTTGTAAATTCAACCAACAACTATTCCCCCCAAAGATGTAAAACTAAATTCTGTTATTCAAACCACGAAAGCTAAACACGGAAACCAGCCAATGTTAGCATCATTTTCTACGATTACTCTTACATAATACAAGCGCATTCTGTGCGAGATTACGCAACAGACAAGATCGCGTATTGGACTTTCGACATAGCACTATACCTGTAGTGCGTTCAGTTACAGCGAACGTTCGCTATAGTTCGCGAACGGTCGCGAACGTTCGCTACTGAACGCTCGGTTCGCCGCGAACGTTCGCGAACCGAAGCGAACCCTCTTGGGAGGTAGTTCGCTATAGTTCGCTAGCGAAACCAAGATGGCGGACAAATAAATATGTTGTATTTGTTCAGTGTAACTTCGATATTGTTTCCTTTTTTTTGTAGTACAAAAAAGAATTGAACAATAAACAAAGTGTATATGAGGTTTTGGGGATTCCGATAATGACGCCACGTTTGCGCATCCTCAAATTTTGGCCGTCAACACTGCGGCCATTCTGCTTTTGTTTGCGTTTGATGATCCGCATCGTGATAAGATTTCAATCATATTCGCGACCCTTTTTAAGAACAACAAAACACTCAGAAATTGAAATTCTTTCAGATTAAATAGAATCCAATGAATGAACACAAATAAGGACGAAAACAAACAACAAATTGATTGATTTTATGTAATCAACATAAAGAAACTATTTGAACCTATATGTCCGTAAAAACTTACCTTGTTGCAGATTAACTAAATCCTCTTGATACATGTAAATGTTTTTATTTAATTGTTCACACCAATTTTGACACTCCTTATTTCAGCATGTTTAATTGCCCCTTCATCACAAACCGATTATCTCGATATGATCGGATACTGTCCAGACAATTACTAAGAAAACAGGGTGTCATAAACCCAGGGACCTATATTTGTATGACTCAGTATGGGGTCATTAACCACATGTGTCTGGTCATTAAACACAATTTATGATACCTCCGTGTCATTTCTTGGCATATTAAGCCAAACACTTAACAGTTGCTTTAATAAAACATTTGAACATATTTAAAAAATAGGCGTACATTTGTCCGAAATGGATTAACAGGAACTATTAAGTATGTATATTAACCAGTTTAAACATAACACTTAAGTGTTTTATAATGAAATACATTTAAAATATTGTAGAAATTTACTGCTACACAATTATCGTATTTAACGGGTACCTGCAAATGTAAACTCCGATGTAATAACGTGTAAAGATCGTGCGTTTTTGCAGTGTTCGAAACATCATCGTGAAAACAAGCAATCGCGTTTGATCATAATACGGATATAAAATACTTGGGTAAAATAAATGTATAGATTATGGCATAATAAAATGCCAGATTTGTATCCCTCATTATCACTACAAAAGAGTTTTCAATATAGATGTGCATTCAAAGACAGTTCAATTCGCAAAATATGAAGGTGTTTTTTTCCATTTGAATGCTAAAATTTATTAATATTTTCATTAAATGTAAACGAAACGAAAATTCATTCAATGTAAAAGAAAATTACAACTACATTTGAAGATTGTAATGTATTGCGCTATTTTAGGGCTTTGTTTTATAACTGATTCAATGCACCTCTTACACTAAATTTCGATCGCTAATGAAAAATAACACTATCGCATCCACACCACTTATAATTATAATCAAATTATTATAGGTTTTTTATTTTTGAAATATCTGTTAGATAAGTACTTTCTGTGTTATTAGCGATTTCCGCCATCAACATCGCAATCAATTTTCTGGGAGCCGCCATCTTGAAACGTTCGCGCCGAACTTATCGTTCAATAAGACCGAATCGCAAACGAACCATCATTGGCGAACGTTCGCTGTAACTGAACGCACTACTGATCAACAGTAGTTTTACCCCCCCCCCTCCCCCCGATCTATTAATAGCCTCGAATTCTGAATTACCTGCAACTAGCGAAAATATGTGAACATATGTGATTATGACGAAGCAATAAGTGGACTATTTTAATCATAATTAAATTTAATATACGGTACTCTTCCGCGACCCGTGTAATTCACAAATTGTTGATAGAGAACACGATATTAACCTAGCTTATTTGTTCGCAAGCGAACAAGTAAAAACTGCGGTCATTAACCTTATCAAACATGCTGAGTTTGTTAATATTTTTCGGCATAGCTGTATTAAGCCAGCTTTTCACCTTACCTGACCTTTGTAAGTGCCCAATAAAATTCAAATAAAATTTCCCGCGGCTAGGTACGAATGAATACACTTCATTTATTCCATTGGCTGATTTGAGTATACCACCAGAACATTGGAAACATATCCGCGTCTTTGTAACACTGTTTACTGCATGAAACAATTTTATCTCTAATAAAAAGGCTTAATAGATAGAACAGTTTTACACTCAATTCTCGACATCAATACAGTTTGTGCGTGCACCTTTTATTTTCAGAGGATTGCCAGGGCAAAAGCGTTTATACTTAAATGCTATATTCTCATATAAAGTACTTACTTCCATATTCCTGTCAACACGTTAACATGTAAAAGTATAAAGAGCAGTGGAAGCGAGGCCTCACTTTAATGCATTGCATTTCAACCCGCGAGGTATCGGGTCAATTCGCGACCAGTGTGTGAATGTCAGAGTTTATAAACAGGTCATCAACGGAGTTCGCGGCCAGTAAAATAATCGTTATATAATACAGACGCTATCCGTGAACTAGGTAACCTGGAATTTTCTTTAGACCAGAAATATGTTAAATGAAGATATTCAGCAATGTAATTATGGTATGTCAATAATAGATTCTTAATGTGTTTTCAACAATACAATGATAAATATTTTTTTTTGGATTAATTTAACAATAATTATTCCACCATATTGACTTATGTATTAAGCATGAGCGCGATGATTCTCGATACTGTTAATAATCGAATCGAATCAAATAGCAATGCCCGACAAACCACTAAAACAGGTTTGTTCGAAGAACGCGCCTATAAATACGGATACTTCGCGTGTGACCGGTTGACTCATGTTTTAATTTCACTTCCATTCTTCTTTCGGTAACATCCCGTACTGCGTGTGATGCAGCTAAGAACTGCAAAGAAAAAGACATTCGCTATCCTTGATCTCATTCATTGAACTATCAACGCCGTCTATCTTTTTTAAAGATATTTCTTGTTTAACATAACTGATTAAGGTTTCAGAAGAAATGCTGTCCATAGACATAAATGCCTATTTGTAAAACATTATTTTAGCATTAATTATGATTGTTTAATGTATCAAAAACATTCAATTTAATTTGTTATAGATTACTAGCAGTTCAAATCGTTAAGAATGTCAATCACATCATACTATAGTTAGACTCCAGGTTAGAAATAAACGTAAAAAAGTGTATTAGATTACTAATTAAGATTAAATGTAATAGCTTTTGTTAACATGCTCATAATTTACGTTATAATGATTATTACCCTATCCTGCTTAACGATTCGTGTGTAACAGGTCAAAATCATGTCCACTTTGACTACAAAACGGCCCACAGTTGATTTCGAATTGCGAAAAACCTTGTTCAAGCCGATCATTTACACATCTTGATGTAAGCGAAAGAAATCCTACGCAGTTTCATCAACCATTTACATCATCAATATGTTGTCTTTGTAAATCTCAAAATGTCCATACAATACCATGGAAAGGACGGTGCAATCGCTTCAATTGTTTCTCTGCTTGTATTCTACGATAATTCTTCGGTCTATAAATTACCGTGTTGAGAAGTGGGTCTCACGCGCACACAAAAACACTTTAAACAGTAAAGGGGCCTTTCCACAGATGCTCGTATGTGTTGAAGATTGTCATTAAATGCTTTATATTGATAAATGTAAACATTGGATCTAAAAAGCTCCAGAAAAAAAACAACAAGAATACAATTAATGAAAGAAAAAAAAGGATCCCTCAACTGGGCTCGAATCACTGACCCATGAAGTAAGTCTATCGCTTAGACCACTCGGCCATCCGTGCTCATACAATGAGTGATTAATTTAATGCTTTATATGCAATCCTCGAAGTAGCACAAAATATAACAACAGAACTCTCCAAATTATTCAATCGTTTCGCGTTGCAACGCTTTATAATTTTCAGGTTTTTAAATCGTCAAAAAATGCATATTACGGATACCGGTATTTTAAAGGGGCCTTTTCACAGATTTTGGCATTTTTTAACTTATTCATTAAATGCTTTATATTTATAATTGTAAACATTGGATCGTAAAAGCTCCAGTAAAAAATCAAGAATAAAATTAAAAAAAGGAAAAAAACATTGCCCGGAGCAGGTTTCGAACCAGTGACCCCTGGAGTCCTGCCAGAGTCCTGAAGTAAAAACGCTTTAGCCTACTGAGCTATTACGCCGAGTACACATACTTGACGTATTTTATACCTTATATAAGCAATCTTCGTAGTTTCACAAAATTTAACGACAAAAACAGAACTCTCCAAATTATTCAATCGTTTCGCGTTGCAACGCTTTATAATTTTTAGGTTTTAAAATCGTCAAAAGATGCATATAATGGCTATATTAGACCATGGTAAATGTTCAGTATTACTGTTTCCTCACAAATATCATAACTAAAACGAAAATTTGCGAATCTGAAACAACTTTTTTCAATTATGTCAATTTACCAAAGCGTGAAAAGATCCCTTTAAAGCATGGTAAATGTTCAGTGTTACTGTTTCCTCACAAATATCATAAACACAAGGAACATTTGCGAATCAGAAACCAGGCTTCTCGGTCGTCCTAATAACTTACTTAAATGTAACACTTTCAAACAAAATAAGTATCGTTTTGTTTTGTTCATCGACAATTATTTATAAAACAAGTTGTCTTTAGTTATGTAGGTTTTTCGGCGAGGCAATTAAATACTACTATTTGTTGAGAAGTGCATTTGATACAAAAAAGATTCATTATAGGCCAAGAACCATTGATATGAAGTATATGCTTTACGCAGATGAACATACCGGGAATAATCAGGGACCTATACAACTTTTGTTTGTATAGGTCCCTGAAATAATTAAAACGCTACGTCATGTTACACCTTTAATCCACCAAGTGTCCTTACTATTTATTTGTCACAATCCCGGGCTTATGCCTGTTTTCACTACCTGTAACGTTATTGCAATCTACAGACTTAGGAACATTGTCTATATATTTTTGTATTATCACTAGTTACGTAAGAAGACAATCAAAACATGTAAAATATTATTTATTATACAAACCAAACAGCTAGCCAAAATATACTATACCGAGTGTATGGTGTTTGTTTAAAAGTGGTATTAAAATCACATAACAATAGTCATTCCATTCGCAATGTACAGGTACAATGATGGTTATATACATTTATTGTAAAACCATGTCTTAGATTTAAGGTAGGGTATTGTAAATATTAAAATACGCACGCGGCATTATCCGGTAATCTCTTAAATGACCATGCCGTTCAAACAATATAACAGCTTAAACGTATATACAGCCTCTCTGAATAGTGGAATAAGCAGCAGACTACAACACAGTGTAATAAATAGAAGACGTCGTGTTTATTTGTTTTATTTGACCGGGGATTGCATTCCTCTTTCGTATGAAGAAAACCAACATCACCACACACACGTTTTAGGGACCATCAATTGAACTGTATGACTTACAATATCACATCATTTAATATATGACATCACAAGCAAACACGAACTTTGTGATAAAAATAACCACGAACAAAATATAGTTTTTAGAAAGTAATAGTTTTAATCAATACATTACACTCACGGACTCAGGTGTATTTGCGTTTGTATTCAGAAATTACGTAGATCTAGTAAGAGTTACTAAATTAGCCCACAATAATAAAATGCAATCAAGGCCATGTACATACACCACTATCACATATTTATAACAGGGCGTTTCCAAATTTAAGCCAACTACAACACTTTATTAATCTTAAACAATGCAATGAATAATACACCAACAAATTCATGTATAAAATTATATTTGCTTGTCAAAATGACCAAATGGGTGTGTTACACATTAAAAGAAAGAAACTGCTCATAAAGTCTTATAAGCTTTCACTTTCCATATACAAATTATTGTACAGCTTATTACACCAAACATTTGACATTCTAGCATAAAATTAAGGCCATACAACTCTGACAGAACAGACACATCATTTATAAATAATAATAATGAAACATCTTAAATTACTTGAATTTATGTTACATCACAACATGTATTGCTGGTTTCCAACCTTTGGAACATAAGTAAAGCATACATTCCTTGTAATTAATGGTAACTTTATGCAATCTATTACCAACAAGTTGCAATTTCATTTTCACTTTTTTTTTAGTTGTTTTAACCCCTCACCATTTATTTTTGATTCAATTACATAATGTATACTTTTTTTGTAAATATTTGTTGTTTTATTTCAGAAAATCAAATCAGTTTCTCAATATCAGTAGTCTAAACCAGCCACAACAAAAACAAGCATTTTACAATGGTAAAACAATGCAGCACCATATAGCCTTAATAAGATTTTTTTATGAGAATACAACTGGAAGAGAAAATACCAATGTAATCAAACCTACTAACTATTACCAAAATCTATAATTTAACAAGGGCTGTTTGTAAAACATGCATGCCCCCCATATGAGCTGTCCGTTGTAGTGGCAGCCATCGTGTGAATACGTTTTTTGTCACTGTGACCTTGACCTTTGACCTAGTGACCTGAAAATCAATAGGGGTCATCTGCGAGTCACGATCAATGTACCTATGAAGTGTCATGATCCTAGGCAAAAGCGTTCTTGAGTTATCATCCGAAAATCATTTTACTATTTCCGGTCACCGTGACCTTGACCTTTACCCTTGTGACCTCAAAATCAATAGGGGTCATCTGCGAGTCATGATCAATCTACCTGTAAAGTTTCATGATCTAGGCATATGCGTTCTTGAGTTATCATCCGAAAACCATTTTACTATTTCGGGTCACTGTGACCTTGACCTAGTGACCTCAAAATCAATAGGGGTCATCTGCGAGTCATGATCAATCTACCCATGAAGTTTCATGATCCTAGGCGTATGCATTCTTGAGTTATCATCCGGAAACCATTTTACTATTTCGGGTCACCGTGACCTTGACCTTTGACCTAGTGACCTCAAAATCAATAGGGGTCATCTGCGAGTCATGATCAATCTACCTGTGAAGTTTCATGATCTAGGCGTTTGCGTTCTTGAGTTATCATCCGAAAACCATTTTACTATTTCGGGTCACTGTGACCTTGACCTAGTGACCTCAAAATCAATAGGGGTCATCTGCGAGTCATGATCAATCTACCCATGAAGTTTCATGATCCTAGGCGTATGCATTCTTGAGTTATCATCCGGAAACCATTTTACTATTTCGGGTCACCGTGACCTTGACCTTTGACCTAGTGACCTCAAAATCGATAGGGGTCATCTGCGAGTCATGATCAATCTACCCATGAAGTTTCATGATCCTAGGCGTATGCGTTCTTGAGTTATCATTCAAAAACCATTTTACTATTTCGGGTCACCGTGACCTTGACCTTTGACCTAGTGACCTCAAAATCAATAGGGGTCATCTGCGAGTCATGATCAATGTACCTATGAAGTTTCATGATCCTAGGCCCAAGCGTTCTTGAGTTATCGTCTGACAACCACCTGGTGGACGGACCGACCGACAGACAGACCGACCGACATGAGCGAAGCAATATACCCCCTCTTCTTCGAAGGGGGGCATAAATATTGTAGTTACATTCGAATATAAAACGTAACAGTGCAAATGTGTAAGTAAGTAAAAGTACCAATTAACAAGAAGTACCTCAATTAAATTTGCATGGACTTTCCAATAAAGACTAGACAAGACACTAATATATGGACACTCAGACTACAAATGTTCTCAGTTACAATTTTATCTTTCATATTAGCCAACACAAACGTGTTCAAATGTAAGCAATGTTTTGAATTTACTATTAACTTTTCCAATGAAGATTTAGCTGGCTTTTGTCATTGAGCTTGTTTGTAGTCCTGGTTAAATGGTCTTATACAACCTTGGTCAACAATTAAATAAAGGTCACACCTGTACACTGTAAAGGTGATAGATTAAAAATTTCCCCTCGTGACAAAATGCTTCCTCTATTTATGACATTATATAACACAGATGGAAACTGAATTCTTTACAAGAATACCTTCTGTAAAAAAAGGCTCCTCATGTAATTATTCAGAACCTGTTCCATTGTATTACTGGTAAAACTGTTGTATTGTTTACAACTTAGGCAAACATATTTGTCATTCCATGATCATTTGCTGAATAAGATTGTTTCACAACATAAGATTGCAGTCATTCCACTTTATGAGTCATTGGAGGAAACTCATTATCATCATCCAATCGCAGCGCTTGTAAGCCTGCTCCTGCATTTCCAACGTCATGTCCTGTTGCCCCACCTTCAAATTCTTGAAATGGCTGGGAGTCTGAAAATACAATTCATGTGATTTCAAAATTAGTTTTCCAAGTAAACTTATTAATGTTTCCACATACAAATAGATTAATCAAGTGTCAAAAAGATAGTTTGTTCAGTTAGTCTACAGTTATTAACACACACTATTTGTCCAAGGAAACTGAAAGTATCATTCAACAATGTCATAGTAATTACAACAGAAATATAGACTTATAATTTGCCAACCTAAACTGTGGTTGCAGGGACTTGTTGACAAATTTGCAAAATGTGGAAAAAAAGGTAATTTAATGTATTTTTTTAGGGGCCTTTTCACAGATTTTGGCATGTTTTGAAGTTTGTCATTAAATACTTCATATTGATAAATGTTAACATTGGATATAAAAAGCTAAAGTTAAAAAATCAAGAATAAAATTAAAAAAAGAAAAAAAGGTAACCCTCATCAGGGCTCGAACCACTGACCCCTGGAGTCCTGGAGTAAAAAATCTCACACTTAGACCACTCGGCCATCCTTCCGATACAATGTCAGGTATATTGTATACTTCATATAACCAATCCTCGTAGTTTCACAAAATATAACGACAACAACAGAACTCTCCAAATTTTATTTTTTTTGCATTGCAACGCTTGATAATTTTCTGGTTTTTAAATCGTCAAAAGATGCATATAATGGCTATTTTAGAGCATGGTAAATGTTCAGTATTACTGTTTCCTCACAAATATCATAACTTAATCGAAAATATGCGAATCTGAAACAACTTTTTTCAATTTTGTCAATTTACCCAAACGTAAAAAGGCCCCTTTAAATAAAATAATAAAAATGCAAGAAAGATTTTTTATTAATTGCATACCCTAGGATTCGTAATCAGGACCAAGGTAAAAACAACTGCACCACTTTGGCTTTGAACATTAAAACATATTTTAATCTTATTAAGATGCTTATCCATAATCAGTCAATGTTGTTGTTTTTGTTTTTTAAGTCATAGGAGTAATTTTGAATTGAATGCATCAGTTAAAAAATATCATTTTGTAAAACAGTGAACAAGACCCTGAAACGCATTTCAACAGGTATTTTTCCCTAGTAAAGTAGGCAAACAATAACCATACTATACAAGTAAATTAAATGAATAATGGCAAGGAAAACTCGTATTCATATTGTAATGAAAACTATATGTCTTTTACACAAATTCTCTTAACTTAAACATATTCATTTGGTTAATCAAATGTAATATAATACAAAAGGAGCAATATGATAGCAACAAATAAGTAAAAAGTCTACATAAAAATAATCCAATAGAGTATCAAACTCATTAATTCGGAGCCATTCAAAGAAATGATACTTCATATTTCTTTAACCAACTGTGCTATCATACTTGGTAATTAACCCTGTCCAACCTATGGACTTCTCCTTCTAATGAAGTCAAAATGTAACCATAACAAGATGCGTTTGTGAAACACAATGTCCCCCTATATGACGTTTGACCTTGAAGGATGACCTTGACCTTGACCCTTCACCACTCAAAATGTGCAGCTCCATGATATACACATGCATTTCAAATATAAAATTGCTAGCTTCAATATTGCAGAAGTGACATTACATGAGAAATTTTGACCCATATATTTGACCTTGAAGGATGACCTCGACCTTGACCTTTCACCACTCAAAATGTGCAGCTCCATGAGATACACATGCTTGCCAAATATCAAGTTGCTATCTTCAATATTGCAAAAGTAATCATAAAATAAGCGATTTGGGCCACATATATTTGACCTCTGACCTTGAAGGATGACCTTGACCTTGACCTTTCACCACTCAAAATGTGCAGCTCCATGAGATACACATGCATGCCCAATATAAAGTTGCTATCTTCAATATTGCAAAAGTATTCATAAAATGAGCGATTTTGGCCACATATATTTGACCTCTGACCTTGAAGGATGACCTTGACCTTGACCTTTCACAACTCAAAATGTGCAGCTCCATGAGATACACATGCATGCCAAATATAAAGTTGCTTTATTCAATATAGCAAAATTTATTGCAAAATGTTAAAGTTGGCGCAAACCAACCAACCAACCAACAGACCAACCAACAGAGAGGGCAAAAACAATATGTCCCCCACTACTATAGTGGGGGACATAAAAAGGGCCTTACAAAAAGGGGGCTATAGTTCGCGAACGGTCGCGAACGTTCGCTACTGAACGCTCGGTTCGCCGCGAACGTTCGCGAACCGAAGCGAACCCACTTGGGAGGTAGTTCGCTATAGTTCGTTAGCGAAACCAAGATGGCGGACAAATAAATATGTTGTATTTGTTCAGTGTAACTTCGATATTGTTTCCTTTTTTTGTAGTACAAAAATGAATTGAACAATAAACAAAGTGTATAGGAGGTTTTGGGGATTCCGATAATGACGTCACGTTTGCGCATCCTCAAATTTTTGCCGTCAACACTGCGGCCATTCTGCTATTGTTTGCGTTTGATGATCCGCCTCGTGATAAGATTTCAATCATATTCGCGACCCTTTTTAAGAACAACAAAATACTCAGAAATTGAAATTCTTTCAGATTAAATAGAATCCAATGAATGAACACAAATAAGGACGAAAACAAACAACAAATTGATTGATTTTATGTAATCAACATAAAGAAACTATTTGAACCTATATGTCCGTAAAAACTTACCTTGTTACATATTAACTAAATCCTCTTGATACATGTAAATGTTTTTATTTAATTGTTCACACCAATTTTGACACTCCTTATTTCAGCATTTTTAACCACCCATTGTTTAATTGCCCCTTTGTTCATCACAAACCGATTATCTCGATATGATCGGATACTGTCCAGACAATTACTAAGACAACAGGGTGTCATAAACCCAGGGACCGATATTTGTATGACTCAGTATGGGGTCATTAACCACATGTGTCTGGTCATTAAACACAATTTATGATACCTCCGTGTCATCTCTTGGCATATTAAGCCAAAAACTTAACAGTTGCTTTAATAAAACATTTGAACATATTTAAAAAAAATAGGCGTACATTTGTCCGAAATGGATTAACAGGAACTATTAAGTATATATATTAACCAGTTTAAACATAACACTTAAGTGTTTTATAATGAAAATACATTTAAAATATTGTAGAAATTTACTGCTACACAATTATCGTATTTAACGGGTACCTGCAAATGTAAACTCCGATGTAATAACGTGTAAAGATCGTGCGTTTTTGCAGTGTTCGAAACATCATCGTGCAAACAAGCAATCGCGTTTGATCATAATACGGATATAAAATACTTGGGTAAAATAAATGTATAGATTTATGGTAAAATAAAATGCCAGATTTGTATCGCTCATTATCACTACAAAAGAGTTTTCAATATAGATGAGCATTCAAAGACAGTTCAATTCGCAAAATATGCAGGTGTTTTTTTCCATTTGAATGCTAAAATTTATGAATATTTTCATTAAATGTAAACGAAACGAAAATTCATTCAATGTAAAAGAAAATTACAACTACATTTGAAGATTGTAATGTATTGCGCTATTTTAGGGCTTTGTTTTATAACTGATTCAATGCACCTCTTACACTAAATTTCGATCGCTAATGAAAAATAACACTATCGCATCCACACCACTTATAATTATAATCAAATTATTATAGGTTTTATTTTTTTTTTTTGAAATATCTGTTAGTTAAGTACTTTCTGTGTTATTAGCGATTTCCGCCATCAAAATCGCAATCAATTTTCTGGGAGCCGCCATCTTGAAACGTTCGCGCCGAACTTATCGTTCAATAAGACCGAATCGGAAACGAACCATCATTGGCGAACGTTCGCTGTAACTGAACGCACTACTGTTGATCAACAGTAGTTTTACCCCCCCCCCCCCTTCCCTCCCCCCGATCTATTAATAGCCTCGAATTCTGAATTACCTGCAACTAGCGAAAATATGTGAAAATATGTGATTATGACGAAGCAATAAGTGGACTATTTTAATCATAATTAAAAATTTAATATACGGTACTCTTCCGCGACCCGTGTAATTCACAAATTGTTGATAGAGAACACGATATTAACCTAGCTTATTTGTTCGCAAGCGAACAAGTAAAAACTGCGGTCATTAACCTTATCAAACATGCTGAGTTTGTTAATATTTTTCGGCATAGCTGTATTAAGCCAGCTTTTCACCTTACCTGACCTTTGTAAGTGCCCAATAAAATTCAAATAAAATTTCCCGCGGCTAGGTACGAATGAATACACTTCATTTATTCCATTGGCTGATTTGAGTATACCACCAGAACATTGGAAACATATCCGCGTCTTTGTAACACTGTTTACTGCATGAAACAATTTTATCTCTAATAAAAAGGCTTAATAGATAGAACAGTTTTACACTCAATTCTCGACATCAATACAGTTTGTGCGTGCACCTTTTATTTTCAGAGGATTGCCAGGGCAAAAGCGTTTATACTTAAATGCTATATTCTCATATAAAGTACTTACTTCCATATTCCTGTCAACACGTTAACATGTAAAAGTATAAAGAGCAGTGGAAGCGAGGCTTCACTTTAATGCATTGCATTTCAACCCGCGAGGTATCGGGTCAATTCGCGACCAGTGTGTGAATGTCAGAGTTTATAAACAGGTCATCAACGGAGTTCGCGGCCAGTAAAATAATCGTTATATAATACAGACGCTATCCGTGAACTAGGTAACCTGGAATTTTCTTTAGACCAGAAATATGTTAAATGAAGATATTCAGCAATGTAATTATGGTATGTCAATAATAGATTCTTAATGTGTTTTCAACAATACAATGATAAATATTTTTTTTTATTAATTTAACAATAATTATTCCACCATATTGACTTATGTATTAAGCATGAGCGCGATGATTCTCGATACTGTTAATAATCGAATCGAATCAAATAGCAATGCCCGACAAACCACTAAAACAGGTTTGTTCGAAGAACGCGCCCATAAATACGGATACTTCGCGTGTGACCGGTTGACTCATGTTTTAATTTCACTTCCATTCTTCTTTCGGTAACATCCCGTACTGCGTGTGATGCAGCTAAGAACTGCAAAGAAAAAGACATTCGCTATCCTTGATCTCATTCATTGAACTATCAACGCCGTCTATCTTTTTTAAAGATATTTCTTGTTTAACATAACTGATTAAGGTTTCAGAAGAAATGCTGTCCATAGACATAAATGCCTATTTGTAAAACATTATTTTAGCATTAATTATGATTGTTTAATGTATCAAAAACATTCAATTTAATTTGTTATAGATTACTAGCAGTTCAAATCGTTAAGAATGTCAATCACATCATACTATAGTTAGACTCCAGGTTAGAAATAAACGTAAAAAAGTGTATTAGATTACTAATTAAGATTAAATGTAATAGCTTTTGTTAACATGCTCATAATTTACGTTATAATGATTATTACCCTATCCTGCTTAACGATTCGTGTGTAACAGGTCAAAATCATGTCCACTTTGACTACAAAACGGCCCACAGTTGATTTCGAATTGCGAAAAACCTTGTTCAAGCCGATCATTTACACATCTTGATGTAAGCGAAAGAAATCCTACGCAGTTTCATCAACCATTTACATCATCAATATGTTGTCTTTGTAAATCTCAAAATGTCCATACAATACCATGGAAAGGACGGTGCAATCGCTTCAATTGTTTCTCTGCTTGTATTCTACGATAATTCTTCGGTCTATAAATTACCGTGTTGAGAAGTGGGTCTCACGCGCACACAAAAACACTTTAAACAGTAAAGGGGCCTTTCCACAGATGCTCGTATGTGTTGAAGATTGTCATTAAATGCTTTATATTGATAAATGTAAACATTGGATCTAAAAAGCTCCAGAAAAAAAACAACAAGAATACAATTAATGAAAGAAAAAAAGGATCCCTCAACTGGGCTCGAATCACTGACCCATGAAGTAAGTCTATCGCTTAGACCACTCGGCCATCCGTGCTCATACAATGAGTGATTAATTTAATACTTTATATGCAATCCTCGAAGTATCACAAAATATAACAACAGAACTCTCCAAATTATTCAATCGTTTCGCGTTGCAACGCTTTATAATTTTCAGGTTTTTAAATCGTCAAAAAATGCATATTACGGATACCGGTATTTTAAAGGGGCCTTTTCACAGATTTTGGCATTTTTTAACTTATTCATTAAATGCTTTATATTTATAATTGTAAACATTGGATCGTAAAAGCTCCAGTAAAAAATCAAGAATAAAATTAAAAAAAGGAAAAGAACATTGCCCGGAGCAGGTTTCGAACCAGTGACCCCTGGAGTCCTGCCAGAGTCCTGAAGTAAAAACGCTTTAGCCTACTGAGCTATTACGCCGAGTACACATACTTGACGTATTTTATACCTTATATAAGCAATCTTCGTAGTTTCACAAAATTTAACGCCAAAAACAGAACTCTCCAAATTATTCAATCGTTTCGCGTTGCAACGCTTTATAATTTTTAGGTTTTAAAATCGTCAAAAGATGCATATAATGGCTATATTAGACCATGGTAAATGTTCAGTATTACTGTTTCCTCACAAATATCATAACTAAAACGAAAATTTGCGAATCTGAAACAACTTTTTTCAATTATGTCAATTTACCAAAGCGTGAAAAGATCCCTTTAAAGCATGGTAAATGTTCAGTGTTACTGTTTCCTCACAAATATCATAAACTCAAGGAACATTTGCGAATCAGAAACCAGGCTTCTCGGTCGTCCTAATAACTTACTTAAATGTAACACTTTCAAACAAAATAAGTATCGTTTTGTTTTGTTCATCGACAATTATTTATAAAACAAGTTGTCTTTAGTTATGTAGGTTTTTCGGCGAGGCAATTAAATACTACTATTTGTTGAGAAGTGCATTTGATACAAAAAAGATTCATTATAGGCCAAGAACCATTGATATGAAGTATATGCTTTACGCAGATGAACATACCGGGAATAATCAGGGACCTATACAACTTTTGTTTGTATAGGTCCCTGAAATAATTAAAACGCTACGTCATGTTACACCTTTAATCCACCAAGTGTCCTTACTATTTATTTGTCACAATCCCGGGCTTATGCCTGTTTTCACTACCTGTAACGTTATTGCAATCTACAGACTTAGGAACATTGTCTATATATTTTTGTATTATCACTAGTTACGTAAGAAGACAATCAAAACATGTAAAATATTATTTATTATACAAACCAAACAGCTAGCCAAAATATACTATACCGAGTGTATGGTGTTTGTTTAAAAGTGGTATTAAAATCACATAACAATAGTCATTCCATTCGCAATGTACAGGTACAATGATGGTTATATACATTTATTGTAAAACCATGTCTTAGATTTAAGGTAGGGTATTGTAAATATTAAAATACGCACGCGGCATTATCCGGTAATCTCTTAAATGACCATGCCGTTCAAACAATATAACAGCTTAAACGTATATACAGCCTCTCTGAATAGTGGAATAAGCAGCAGACTACAACACAGTGTAATAAATAGAAGACGTCGTGTTTATTTGTTTTATTTGACCGGGGATTGCATTCCTCTTTCGTATGAAGAAAACCAACATCACCACACACACGTTTTAGGGACCATCAATTGAACTGTATGACTTACAATATCACATCATTTAATATATGACATCACAAGCAAACACGAACTTTGTGATAAAAATAACCACGAACAAAATATAGTTTTTAGAAAGTAATAGTTTTCATCAATACATTACACTCACGGACTCAGGTGTATTTGCGTTTGTATTCAGAAATTACGTAGATCTAGTAAGAGTTACTAAATTAGCCCACAATAATAAAATGCAATCAAGGCCATGTACATACACCACTATCACATATTTATAACAGGGCGTTTCCAAATTTAAGCCAACTACAACACTTTATTAATCTTAAACAATGCAATGAATAATACACCAACAAATTCATGTATAAAATTATATTTGCTTGTCAAAATGACCAAATGGGTGTGTTACACATTAAAAGAAAGAAACTGCTCATAAAGTCTTGTAAGCTTTCACTTTCCATATACAAATTATTGTACAGCTTATTACACCAAACATTTGACATTCTAGCATAAAATTAAGGCCATACAACTCTGACAGAACAGACACATCATTTATAAATAATAATAATGAAACATCTTAAATTACTTGAATTTATGTTACATCACAACATGTATTGCTGGTTTCCAACCTTTGGAACATAAGTAAAGCATACATTCCTTGTAATTAATGGTAACTTTATGCAATCTATTACCAACAAGTTGCAATTTCATTTTCACTTTTTTTTTAGTTGTTTTAACCCCTCACCATTTATTTTTGATTCAATTACATAATGTATACTTTTTTTGTAAATATTTGTTGTTTTATTTCAGAAAATCAAATCAGTTTCTCAATATCAGTAGTCTAAACCAGCCACAACAAAAACAAGCATTTTACAATGGTAAAACAATGCAGCACCATATAGCCTTAATAAGATTTTTTTATGAGAATACAACTGGAAGAGAAAATACCAATGTAATCAAACCTACTAACTATTACCAAAATCTATAATTTTACAAGGGCTGTTTGTAAAACATGCATGCCCCCCATATGAGCTGTCCGTTGTAGTGGCAGCCATCGTGTGAATACGTTTTTTGTCACTGTGACCTTGACCTTTGACCTAGTGACCTGAAAATCAATAGGGGTCATCTGCGAGTCACGATCAATGTACCTATGAAGTGTCATGATCCTAGGCAAAAGCGTTCTTGAGTTATCATCCGAAAATCATTTTACTATTTCCGGTCACCGTGACCTTGACCTTTACCCTTGTGACCTCAAAATCAATAGGGGTCATCTGCGAGTCATGATCAATCTACCTGTGAAGTTTCATGATCTAGGCATATGCGTTCTTGAGTTATCATCCGAAAACCATTTTACTATTTCGGGTCACTGTGACCTTGACCTAGTGACCTCAAAATCAATAGGGGTCATCTGCGAGTCATGATCAATCTACCCATGAAGTTTCATGATCCTAGGCGTATGCATTCTTGAGTTATCATCCGGAAACCATTTTACTATTTCGGGTCACCGTGACCTTGACCTTTGACCTAGTGACCTCAAAATCGATAGGGGTCATCTGCGAGTCATGATCAATCTACCCATGAAGTTTCATGATCCTAGGCGTATGCGTTCTTGAGTTATCATTCAAAAACCATTTTACTATTTCGGGTCACCGTGACCTTGACCTTTGACCTAGTGACCTCAAAATCAATAGGGGTCATCTGCGAGTCATGATCAATGTACCTATGAAGTTTCATGATCCTAGGCCCAAGCGTTCTTGAGTTATCGTCTGACAACCACCTGGTGGACGGACCGACCGACAGACAGACCGACCGACATGAGCGAAGCAATATACCCCCTCTTCTTCGAAGGGGGGCATAAATATTGTAGTTACATTCGAATATAAAACGTAACAGTGCAAATGTGTAAGTAAGTAAAAGTACCAATTAACAAGAAGTACCTCAATTAAATTTGCATGGACTTTCCAATAAAGACTAGACAAGACACTAATATATGGACACTCAGACTACAAATGTTCTCAGTAACAATTTTATCTTTCATATTAGCCAACACAAACGTGTTCAAATGTAAGCAATGTTTTGAATTTACTATTAACTTTTCCAATGAAGATTTAGCTGGCTTTTGTCATTGAGATTGTTTGTAGTCCTGGTTAAATGGTCTTATACAACCTTGGTCAACAATTAAATAAAGGTCACACCTGTACACTGTAAAGGTGATAGATTTAAAATTTCCCCTCGTGACAAAATGCTTCCTCTATTTATGACATTATATAACACAGATGGAAACTGAATTCTTTACAAGAATACCTTCTGTAAAAAAAGGCTCCTCATGTAATTATTCAGAACCTGTTCCATTGTATTACTGGTAAAACTGTTGTATTGTTTACAACTTAGGCAAACATATTTGTCATTCCATGATCATTTGCTGAATAAGATTGTTTCACAACATAAGATTGCAGTCATTCCACTTTATGAGTCATTGGAGGAAACTCATTATCATCATCCAATCGCAGCGCTTGTAAGCCTGCTCCTGCATTTCCAACGTCATGTCCTGTTGCCCCACCTTCAAATTCTTGAAATGGCTGGGAGTCTGAAAATACAATTCATGTGATTTCAAAATTAGTTTTCCAAGTAAACTTATTAATGTTTCCACATACAAATAGATTAATCAAGTGTCAAAAAGATAGTTTGTTCAGTTAGTCTACAGTTATTAACACACACTATTTGTCCAAGGAAACTGAAAGTATCATTCAACAATGTCATAGTAATTACAACAGAAATATAGACTTATAATTTGCCAACCTAAACTGTGGTTGCAGGGACTTGTTGACAAATTTGCAAAATGTGGAAAAAAAGGTAATTTAATGTATTTTTTTAGGGGCCTTTTCACAGATTTTGGCATGTTTTGAAGTTTGTCATTAAATACTTCATATTGATAAATGTTAACATTGGATATAAAAAGCTAAAGTTAAAAAATCAAGAATACAAGAGTTCCGCGGTCGGAGATGACCGCATTGAAGCCGGATTTTTGATTTAAATGACAGGAAAGTACCTAGGTCCAAGCATACCAAAGTTATAACAATTTTAACATTTTAA
This sequence comes from Dreissena polymorpha, assembly GCF_020536995.1. Lineage (NCBI taxonomy): Eukaryota > Metazoa > Mollusca > Bivalvia > Myida > Dreissenidae > Dreissena > Dreissena polymorpha. The sequence continues at coordinate 29,795,419 of NC_068356.1, read as the reverse complement.
CATTGAAGGTCACAGTGACCTTGACCTTCAAATGAATGACATTGAAATGAGCAGTGGTGATCTTCTAGTACTGGCCAACCTTTATGTCAAGTTTGAAGACTCTAGGTACAAGCATACCAAAGTTATAACATGGAATAAGAACTTTAACATTTTTACCTACCAAAGTTATAAGAACTTTAACATTTTTACATTCAAGGTCACAGTGACCTTGACCTTAGAATGAATGACCTTGAAATGACCAGTGGTCATCTAAGTGTGCTTGCAAACCTTCATGTCAAGTTTGAAGACTCTATGTCCAAGCATACCAAAGTTATAACAATTTTAACATTTTAACATTTAAGGTCACAGTGACCTTGACCTTCAAATGAATGACATTGAAATGACCAGTGGTCATCTTCTAGTACTGGCCAATCTTTATTTCAAGTTTGAAGACTCTAGGTACAAGCATACCAAAGTTATAACATGAAATAAGAACTTTAACATTTTTACATTCAAGGTCACAGTGACCTTGACCTTCAAATGAATGACCTTGAAATGTCCAGTGGTTACTTACTAGTTCTGGCCAACCTTCATGTCAAGTTTCAAGACTCTAGGTCCAAGCATACCAAAGTTATAACAACTTTAACATTTTTACATTCAAGGTCACAGTGACCTTGACCTTCAAATGAATGACCTTGAAATGTCCAGTGGTTACTTACTAGTTCTGGCCAACCTTCATGTCAAGTTTCAAGACTCTAGGTCCAAGCATACCAAAGTTATAACAACTTTAACATTTTTATATTGAAGGTCACAGTGACCTTCACCTTCAAATGAATGACCTTGAAATGACCAGTGGTCATCTGTTAATCCTGGCCAACCTTCATGTCAAGTTTGAAGACTCTAGGTCCAAGCATACCAAAGTTATACCATGAAATAAGAACTTTAACATTTTTACATTCAAGGTCACAGTGACCTTGACCTTCAAATGAATGACCTTGAAATGACCAGTGGTTACTAACTAGTTATGGCCAACCTTCATGTCAAGTTTCAAGACTCTAGGTCCAAGCATACCAAAGTTATAACAACTTTAACATTTTTTATATTGAAGGTCACAGTGACCTTGACCTTCAAATGAATGACCTTGAAATGACCAGTGGTCATCTGTTAATCCTGGCCAACCTTCATGTCAAGTTTGAAGACTCTAGGTCCAAGCATACCAAAGTTATACCATGAAATAAGAACTTTAACATTTTCGAGCACGCCGCCACCCCCGCCCGCCCGCCCGCCCCACCGCCCCGCCCGACAACATCAATCTATAAGCCGAGATTTTTTCGAAAAAAATCCGGCTAAAAATTAAAAAAAGAAAAAAAGGTAACCCTCATCAGGGCTCGAACCACTGACCCCTGGAGTCCTGGAGTAAAAAATCTCACACTTAGACCACTCGGCCATCCTTCCGATACAATGTCAGGTATATTGTATACTTCATATAACCAATCCTCGTAGTTTCACAAAATATAACGACAACAACAGAACTCTCCAAATTTTTTTTTTTTTGCATTGCAACGCTTGATAATTTTCTGGTTTTTAAATCGTCAAAAGATGCATATAATGGCTATTTTAGAGCATGGTAAATGTTCAGTATTACTGTTTCCTCACAAATATCATAACTTAATCGAAAATATGCGAATCTGAAACAACTTTTTTCAATTTTGTCAATTTACCCAAACGTAAAAAGGCCCCTTTAAATAAAATAATAAAAATGCAAGAAAGATTTTTTATTAATTGCATACCCTAGGATTCGTAATCAGGACCAAGGTAAAAACAACTGCACCACTTTGGCTTTGAACATTAAAACATATTTTAATCTTATTAAGATGCTTATCCATAATCAGTCAATGTTGTTGTTTTTGTTTTTTAAGTCATAGGAGTAATTTTGAATTGAATGCATCAGTTAAAAAATATCATTTTGTAAAACAGTGAACAAGACCCTGAAACGCATTTCAACAGGTATTTTTCCCTAGTAAAGTAGGCAAACAATAACCATACTATACAAGTAAATTAAATGAATAATGGCAAGGAAAACTCGTATTCATATTGTAATGAAAACTATATGTCTTTTACACAAATTCTCTTAACTTAAACATATTCATTTGGTTAATCAAATGTAAAATAATACAAAAGGAGCAATATGATAGCAACAAATAAGTAAAAAGTCTACATAAAAATAATCCAATAGAGTATCAAACTCATTAATTCGGAGCCATTCAAAGAAATGATACTTCATATTTCTTTAACCAACTGTGCTATCATACTTGGTAATTAACCCTGTCCAACCTATGGACTTCTCCTTCTAATGAAGTCAAAATGTAACCATAACAAGATGCGTTTGTGAAACACAATGTCCCCCTATATGACGTTTGACCTTGAAGGATGACCTTGACCTTGACCCTTCACCACTCAAAATGTGCAGCTCCATGAGATACACATGCATTTCAAATATAAAATTGCTAGCTTCAATATTGCAGAAGTGACATTACATGAGAAATTTTGACCCATATATTTGACCTTGAAGGATGACCTCGACCTTGACCTTTCACCACTCAAAATGTGCAGCTCCATGAGATACACATGCTTGCCAAATATCAAGTTGCTATCTTCAATATTGCAAAAGTAATCATAAAATAAGCGATTTGGGCCACATATATTTGACCTCTGACCTTGAAGGATGACCTTGACCTTGACCTTTCAACACTCAAAATGTGCAGCTCCATGAGATACACATGCATGCCCAATATAAAGTTGCTATCTTCAATATTGCAAAAGTATTCATAAAATGAGCGATTTTGGCCACATATATTTGACCTCTGACCTTGAAGGATGACCTTGACCTTGACCTTTCACAACTCAAAATGTGCAGCTCCATGAGATACACATGCATGCCAAATATCAAGTTGCTTTATTCAATATAGCAAAATTTATTGCAAAATGTTAAAGTTGGCGCAAACCAACCAACCAACCAACAGACCAACCAACAGACCAACCAACAGAGAGGGCAAAAACAATATGTCCCCCACTACTATAGTGGGGGACATAAAAAGGGCCTTACAAAAAGGCCCATATCATTAAATAATTATTATCTCAAAATGAATAAATTATTTGCTTATTATACATAGCAAGTTGCATCCATTATTATATGCCGTCATATTTTTTTCAAATACACATTTTTTTTAAGTTGACCCCTGGGGACCTTTTAAATAACATTGTCACTTTAAAGCTCAAGACAATACCAAAATAATATTGAAATAATGCAAATACAAATAATATAGTTTTTACAGTACTGCTACAACACAATATCAATAGTCATGCAAGCATGGAACCTGTGAACCTATTACGAGCATTTCTTTTCAAAAATGTAATAAAATATATGCAAGCAATAAATAAGGTAAACATTTACTGAAATTAATTTATTTTTTCGAATACTTAAATGACTTTAATTTTGGAAAACACCTTTTATCAGACTTTTAAACGTGTGTGTTCATGATGTGACATGTGTTTGTTTAAACAGAATGGCGGCCATTAAACTGGTAAACCCATGCAAGAAGTCAGTGGACGAATGCAAGGAGTCAGTGAACTGTAATATTTGTGTTATTTGGTTTGTATACCAGTCATAGACAATGCCTTTAACTGATTGCTTTATAGATTATTCCTTTGAAATGATGGTAGTTAGTCAATAATAATTTCACAATTTTAATTTTGTATCATTTTTATTATGATGTCATGTAGAGTCAAGTTTGCTTATGAAAATGAGTTTTTTGTTATTAAAAACTTAGAGTGATAACGGTGATATGGAAATTACTTGTTACTTAACATAAATTATGAAATAATAAATAAACTTTTAGCGGTCAAATATATATATTTCTTTGTAAATAAATATAAAAGACATACAATTAAATAACATTGGTTTACACAAAAAAGTAATATACAAGTGCAAATGCAAAGCTGAAATAAATTTATATGAATGTTGTCTTGTGCATATGATATGAAATGTTAACAACAATTACAACAATTTTGATCAGATGCGGGAACATTTCAAGCAAACCAGCATGGATACATTGGTGATTAAAACCAAACCTTAACTACAAAAGATGCCACATAAATGAACATAAAAAGCCTGTGACAGAACATATATGTATAGTCATACATACATGAGCCAGGTAGTGGTGAATAGTCTGTAAATAAAGTATAACCAACAGTTGGATATCATTTATGTTTCATCATATTTAATTGGTAGAAAACATGTTTGAAACAAGACTATTGCCAAGCAATATAATGTCCCCTACCGGACCCACCATTGTCAGATTTTTTTAACTGTTGCCATAGCATTCAGAATTTTTGACGCGTAGGAACAAAATGAAATGACATGCATAATGTCCATATTGCTATCTATCCATGTTTCAAGTTTCATGAAAAAATATGAAGAACTTTTAAAGTTATCGCAGGATCCAGAAAAGTGTGACAGACAGACGCACAGAGCGCAAACCATAAGTCCACTCCGGTGAAACCTGTAGGGGACAATAAGCATGCCAATGCAATTGCAACATTAATTGCTTCTATGGGATGACAGGCCATATTAAGGTAAAAAAGAATTCACCAATTCTGAGCAAGATGTTTTTCACTATAGACTTAAAAGGATTTGTTCACAGGTTTGGGCCTTTGACATATTGTTTTACCCTGTCTGTTGATTTGTTTGTTGGTTTGTTTGTTTGTCCCAACTTGAACAATATTGAAGATAGCAACTTCATATTTGCTATGCATGTGTATCTCATGGAGCTGCACATTTTGAGTGGTGAAGGTCAAGGTCATCCTTCAAGGTGAAAGGCCAAATATATGGGTCAAAATCGCTCATTTAATGTACACTTTTGCAATATTGAAGCTAGCAACTTGATATTTGGCATGCACATGTATCTCATGGAGCTGCACATTTTGAGCGGTGAAAGGTCAAGGACATCCTTCAAGGTCAAAGGTCATATATATGGGGACATAGTGTTTCACAAACACATTGCTTGTTTAAGTTTCAACTATTTGTCATTTGATGTTTTGAATTCATAATTGTACACAGCAGAATTAAAAGGCCTCGGTATAATAGCAGAAATGGAGTTTGAGAAAGAGAAAAACAATGACAAAAGTTGAGTCATTCTGGGCTATATCCAGTGACCTTTTAAATAACAGACAATTGCAAGAATCTCTATACTATTTTGACAATTGCATAATGATATTAATTTTATACTTTACATATGTACGTGATCCATGCTTTGTCACAAAACATAACATAAACATCAGAAACACCCCAAATTATTCAATTGTTTTGTATTTTTCACACTGATAATTTTCATTACTTCAAATGATGATTTTATTTAGTATGAGTTTATGTTATTAGAGTTATTTTGCTTGCTGATGTATTGCGCTATTTTATATTTGAAATATGTGAAAACAAAATGGAAAGTCGCCTTTCGGTCAATCTGTGAACAAGTCCCTTTAAAAAGGAAAGCTGTAACTCATCTGAGAATGAACATATTGTGTGCAGAACAAGTACATTGTAAGCACTTCAAAAGATATAACTTTAATTACTGTATATAACATATCTTGATTTTACATCAACAAGACGCCAATGTTTATTTTAAATATAAACTGATAATAGCTAAAATTATGGCATGTAAAATGCAACCTGTAATTATCATGGAAGGCTGTTATTATTTAAGCAAGAATATAAGTTGTGTCCATGCAACTGATTAGACTGATATCTACAATACATTGGTGGAAAGTAATCGGAAGCAAATGCATGCAGTAACAAAGACTAAATACATTTAAACAAAAACAGTCATAAACCAACAAAAGTATTGTTATTTCCTATTGAACAAAAATGAAAATTTCATTAAAATGTAATAAAAAGACACCCTATTTTACACCATAAAATAGACCCATAAGACAACCAGCACTTTTCATTACGACAAATTTTTAAGGACACAATTTATACAATCTCAAAAAATGTGCCAGGAAACACTGACTGCTTCAGCAGGACTCCAATAAGGCCACAAAACTATCTTCAAACAAAACTTCAATGTGTTATGGAACTACGGTTATGGAGAGGATGCCATGTGTTTCACAGAACATAAAGTTTATTTCACACTTCCCATTTTACTTCTAATTCTGATTTCCCAATACTCAAATTTCCTCATAATTTGTTTTATTACTAGAACATTTGTTAACTTAATGTTTATGGAAAGTTACCAATATTAGGGTACCTGAATATCTGAATACTAGTATATTGATAGTTAACAAGAGCTGTCTCCATAGGATGACATATGCCCCCCAATAAACGCTTTGATAGAAGTTATTGAAATGCACTAAGTGACCCTGTGACCTAAATTTTGACCCAGCATGACCCATATTCGAACTTGGCCTAGATATTGTCTAGATAAAACTTCTGACCAAGTTTGGTAAAGATCAAATGAACTATTTGAATAAGAGAGCGGACACAAAAAAAGTGACAGACTGACAGACTGACCGATGGACAGTGCGAAAACTATATACTCCCTTTTCTTCGAAAGGGGGCATAAAAAGGACCTAAATTTCCTACTAAGGTAAGTTAAAACTGCCAAATATTGCAAATGTTATTGCAGAAAACCCCTCACTACACCCCTACAGCGATGTATACAATTTTAAATAAGGGTATAAATTGAACATTTTAACAAACATGTTATGAATACACATGTTACAAAGGCAAAGTTCAAGTAATAAATTCAGAATCATAACAAATGTGCAGTAATATCAATTACAAATTACAGCATGACTAATACACCCTGCACCACTTTGTAAGATTCATTCAAGGGCAGATAACTCCTGCATGTGTGGATCACTGGGAAAAAATGTATCTTTTACAAAAAGACTTAATAGCAAGTTTAAAGGGCACCTAACTGTGGAATCTTTAGGATTAAGTGTCTTGTACGTCTGCACTTTATGTTGATAACATATTTTATATTTAATCGATAAAGAAATTTAAAAGTCTTTCGCTCTACAAACGTTAATTTTTTTTCATGCAAACCGACAGAATGAAAGACAAAGCGACTTAGTGACACCAATATTTTATTTAACACTGGCAGGTGCTATAAATATGTTAAAAGAAATACCAGTTATAAAGAAAGAAGTGCAGATATATCAAACAAAATAAAACAAAATTAATGTTAAATAAACATGACATAAACATATCATTCAAAGCACACAAATGAAACATTTGTTACAAACAATTATAAAAATGTACACAGTTTGCTGAACAGAATGGGTCACTTAAAGGGGGCTTGGGTGTTTACCTCTGCCATCCAGGATAATATCAATTTCCGAGATCTCCTGACTGCCCACCATCTGTGGCCCTGAATGACCCTGGTGTAGAACTGTTGCATAGCTCTCTAGCCGCCAGGGTGAGGTGGATGCTTTGGGCAGGGCCGTATCTTTCTTTGGTGACGACGAGTAGGGCCTGGGCATTTCGGAACTCAAACTCGGGTGAGGCTTACCTGTGTGGCCGCGAGGTGGGGTGCTGTCAGAGCCGGAATCGGGTCGACGTACGGAGCCTGCGTAACTGATTGGGTTGGAGGCCTGTATGAGAGGGCGGTCTGCGGCGCTACCTGGGGGCTCAGAGACCATGCCTCCCTCAGTTATACGACCATCCAAACTGAAAATCATTAGTTTTTAGCATTAGCTGAATGATCCCAACACTAACTTGAAAAGGTAAACTTTATTTACAACAGTTTTTTAATCACTTTTTGAAATGTAAATATTAAATATGCTCATCAAAGCAAAATGAATACATAGATCCTCATATGGGTATTTTCAGCATTTGTATATTTTCTGCAATAAACATACCTATTGTTCATGATTGTTTTTGAACCCCACATTTTCATTCCATTAAAACCAATAACAACTACCAAAAGTTGAATTTATACCTGTGTTGTCTCAACAAAGTGCACTCTCCCCCTTCATTAGGGTCAAGGTTGTAAATATAAAGGTAGCCATCTTGGGAGGCCACCAACAGGCGTGGGATCTTCTGAATACTGTGGAAAAAAAAGAAAACAAAATAATTGCATTTGACCATACATTCAATGTATTTTCTTCTGATAATCTGAAGAATTAAAAACTTGCATTTAACTAAAAGTTTTACTTCATAACTTACTTCATAACAAAAACGCCCTTATTTGATTCTTAAGAAAATAAACTTACATCAGTCACCAACATTTTAAATTACAGTAAAGTAACAAAATAAAATTGTTATGAGCACATACCAGTAAGCTTCAACTTCATATATATATGTATATTGTTTTATCTTTAAGGTGATAGCACACAACACATGACTGATAGGAGTGAATTCTGTTGATGTGTTATTCTTTGCAAGTTTTCAGCTTTATAAATATGCCTTCATATAGCAAGGCATTTAATTTCACATTTGTAACAAGCATCGCTTTCATAAGCTCTTGATATGCAATCATCATTTATGCATACAACTCTGACATGGAATCTGTAAGATTTAATTTTGTCAAATCTATGCACTAGCAGACAGACAGGCAGTCCAAAGGAAAGTGCCACATACCTAGCTATTGCACAGACGTTCTTGAGGCCCTGAGAGGGCAGCTTACACACAGCGAATGCTCTCCACTGGTTGAACATGTCGGACACAGCGCCAGGCAGGTAGTTCTTGGAGATGTTCAGGGCCTGGCCCATGAATCCTGACCAGCTGGACTGCTCCTCCTGGGCCCTGCCACTGACAGCAAGCAAACATCACGGTGAGCAACGTACTGGCAAAACTGGGCTTGATGCATGTGCTAGCAAAGTCATTCCAGATAAAAATGTACAGTCAGAACAGGCTAATCAGGGACGACCATTTCCGTCTAGACTGCATTTTCGTTTAGAAGAGACTTCCTTTGAAGGGGCCTTTTCACAGATTTTGGCATGTTTTGAAGTTTGTCATTAAATGCTTTATATTGATAAATGTAAACATTAAATTTTAAAAGCTCCAGTAAAATATCAAAAATTAAATTAAAAAAGCAAAAAAAAGTAGCCCACAGCAGGGCTCGAACCAGAGACCCCCGGAATCCTGAAGTAAAAACTCATTAGCCAACTGAGCTATTCTGCCAAGCATACATAGGCTGCGTCTTTTATACGTTATATAAGAACTCTTCGTAGTTTCACAAATTTAAACAACAACAACAGAACTCTCCAAATTATTCAACCGTTTTGCGTTGCAACGCTTTATAATTTTTAGGTTTTTAAATCGTCAAAAGATGCATATAATGGCTATATTAGACAATGGCAAATGTTCAGTAATACTATTTCCTCACAACTATCATAACTAAACCGAAAATTTGCGAATCTGAAACAACTTTTTTCAATTTTGTAAATTTACCAAACCGTGAAAAGATCCCTTTAAACCAAAAATTCCCAAAAAGCGTAAAGTGTCGTCCCTGATAAGCCTTTTTAGGTCATATCACAACTGTCAGTTAAACCAGTCTCACTTTGCCTGAGTAAGCTTGCTCTCAAGGCCTAATTACATCCACTTTTGTCATTAAATGACATCTGAACTTCTTGAATCGGAGGGGTTAAATAGCTGAAGGAATAGTTTCAATGCCAATCCACATGAGTTATGTGGCCTCAGGCCTGTAGCCAGGGTTTTGAAAAGGGGGGTGCGAATTTTCCTTTCAACGATTGTTATTGAACAACAAAGTAGCTAGGGGAATAGGTGCGGGGGGGGTGTCCCCCTCCTGCAATCGGGGGGTTTGGAGGTCCTCCCAATAGAATATTTTGAAAATGACACGTAAACTCATGCATTCTGGTGACTTTTTATCTGTATTTAGAGACTGAAGTTAAAGAGCATTTTACATGAAATTTCACTTTCATTGACCATACTCAGTGACTGCTCGACATGTATATGATATAACATACATGTATTCCACACTACCGTTTTTCATTTACCACCTTTTTCTACCAGTCACGAAAATATTTTATACGGTGTATGACCCGACACTAGTATGCGCGCACACACTTTGTTTTCAAATGCAACAACAAATTAACAGAATGTAAAATCAACAATAAGAACGGTATAAATATATCATTATTTATTTGAATCTTGATAAAATTGGTTTATTTTACAATTCAAAAATTCAACCATTCATATATCAAGCAAATTAATAGGAAATATTTGACTTTTTTTCTAAACAATTGTTTGTCTGCTACTATGGATTGTTCCAGAGGCCTAGCATAACTCTAAACGGGCTAGCGTATTGTACAACAGACACTGATTAACAAAACTGGGTCTTCTCTAATCTTCAGCAATACTACACAGAAACAAAAGTGGTTACTGGTATAACTGGTTACTTTTTCTGAACAAATTTCAGAAACAAATAACAATTAAGGCTTCATAAAGACCCTATAACCACAAGCTAATGGCCCTTTGGTTTCAAAGTCCTTAAACACTGTAAACCAGGGCATTGAAACAAAGATGGACTTATTTGCCCATTATGCTCAAGATCCGACACATTTAATGCACATTAAACATTAAAACGTCCACCTGAATATATGTTATAACGGTTTAAATTCATCATAACAACTTAGGTCTCACATTTCGCTGTCAAAACTTCTGTTGATTTCAACATTTCTACGGTTTAAAATTGTAAATAAAAAGCACGGGTTATCTTGGAAATGACTTCATCGAGAAATTAATTTTATGGTGACCTGTCGATAGCCTATTCAACATTATTGTAACGCTTAAATACGAAGACTCACTGGATTCAGGGAAAAGATAAATAACCGTTTTTAAAATGAATACAGTTGGGTGCTACTTATAATACTCTTTTTTTTTTACTTGTCAAAAAACATTGGGTGCGAACGCACCCAATGCACCCCCCCCTGGCTACGGGTATGGGCCTGGCTGTGAAGGATCAATACAGTAATTTTCATATATAAGTACAGTGCTCTACCATGCTAGCTGGCCTATAATGCAGGCAAGTATAATATGATCACAAAATATAAATTAAATAAAATTAAATCTGACTGCATAAGTAGTTTCTGAAAAATACTATGTAATGTTAGTAAATAAATGATTAAAATTACAGCTACAAATGCTGAAATACACATTATTACTTGCATTGAAATTATATCTGTAAACGCTTACTTTTCTCAATGTTATAAACAACATTTTGGATCAAATCTGAATGCACCTGTATTAGTTCTATATGTCTGACTTGCATATTTTACAAAACACAAAGAGATCAAATGTACTGCTATACCAGTACCTTGTTAACCAACTCACAGTACTCACCTAGTCTCTTTCTGAGTCTCAAGTTTAAATATATGAACGGTTTCTGTATTGCTTGATGCACACAAGTATGTTGAATCGAAACTAAATGCAAGGGCATATATATGCACACATCTGAAAAACACAAAAAAATCACATACATGTTATTGAAGAAAATTCATCAGGAGACAAAGTGTCCTGATCAACCTGAAGCACTCATCTTAGTTTAAGGTACACCTTCACTTGACCTGGTGACTTAGTTTTACACCAATTGACCTAGTTTAAACATGGCTTTAAATAGCATTGTCAAGATAAACATTCTGACTACTGTAATTACTCTAAGTTTTTGGACACTTAATAATAATTATATTTTTTGTGTGCGAAAATTTAGATACCTTAAATATTCAAAAATTTCAGATGTCCGAAAATTTAGAGGCAAAAAATAAATGTCCGAAAATTATAATTATATTGAAATAGAAGCAAGTAATCAATGCACAATAGTGTTTCTACTTTAAAAAAAAAAAAAATTCACATCTTGCTTACTCTTGCCTGAAATGATACAGAACAAAAAGTAAAAACATTGAACATACTGCTTCCTTATTAGGATGATACCATTAAAAATGCTTTTGAGTGAAGCGATTGTTTTCTACCGGTATACATGGTTATTTACCCAATTACACAAATATTATGGCCCATTGCCTTCAGGCATGCATCTCCCAGGTTTTATGACCTTAATCCGTTTGTAAAACCCCATTATCAAAGTGTCACAAATAAGCAAATACAGTGCCAAAATCTGGTAAAATAGTGCTGTAAAATATACTGTCCGAAAATATGGTAAGACTGAGTCATTAATGTGGCCCCTAGAGTGGTAACAAGGTTGGTTTATTCAAGTTTGACCTAGTTGTTTTATCACACATTTGACTTGAATTTTAACTTGGTTTAGATAGTCATGAAAAAAATTTGACCAAGTTTCATTCAGATTCAATCATAAATGTGGCCTCTAGAGTGGTAACTTGGTTTTTCTAAGATTTGACCTGGTGACCTAGTTTTTGGACGCCTGTTACCCAGATTCTATCTTGCACTGGATATTGATAAGATAAACATTGTGACCAAATTGAATTATATTCTCTCTTTTTCTCTCTCTTTTTAACATAAACAACAAAAATTAAACAATATAACATCTTAATAGTAGTTTATCAGTATAATACAATGTATGTGTGACTAAATGCAAATAAAATTTACCTAAATACTTTTGGATGTAATTATCCTTTTTTTCTCATATATTTCCTTTCATTAAATTTTGAATTGTTTACGTTATACATAATGAACCCTATGTCAAGGTCGTCCGCTGTACAATTTCTTGAATCAAAAATGGATTGACCAACTTGTCTTGCAAGTTAAGCAATTTCAGCGCCATCGATTAAAAAAAAAGTCAACCAATGGAAACACCGCTTTGTTAGCATTGTTATATATGCATAGATTTTATGTTGAGTGTTTCTTTTATAACGCTTTTTGACAGTTATACGTAAAGACATTTTTAAATGATTAGGTTTTTATTAAAGCACCGCACCAACAGTGCAAAGTACCCTAATTTATACATGGTCCAGCCCAGTAAAATCTGGCTGACCATATGGCCGTATACAACCTTTTTAACCGCAGAGTTTTTATGTTAAGCAGTGTGCTCGGGCAATGCTTTTTAACCAAAGTCCCAAGGGTAAAGAACTCCATTAACGTGAATCATAACTGATGCCTCCAGAAAGTTAAGACTAAAAATTTACACAACATGACCCATAAGGTAGACATTGACTGACAACAATAGCTCACCATTTAATTTGTGCTCAGGTGAGGCATTTCAAAATAAATCTATGTCTTGTCAGATTTTTTCTATGCTTACCTTTTCATTCCTCTTCGAAATTCAAACAGTTTCTGACCATCAGGCACAGAAAACACTCTTATCACAGTGCCCTGTACAGAAAACAATCAAACCAAATTTATATAACAGCATCATAAAAAATTCACTAAATTAATTTAATAACTTATGGTACATAATCATCTCAAAGCCAATTAATAAGAACTCTGTGCAATACATTATTACACCTACTATGTGTGTTAATTACTTGATATGAAATCTAAAAACACTAATGACTTTTGATTTACAATAAATATACAAAATAATGAAAAATCTTTTCAAAATCAAATTAATTATATTTCCTCTGATCTCTAATCTTGACCATTGTTTACCTTCTCTGAAGCAGTGGCTATTTTGGTTCCTTGAGCATTAAAGGCAATGGCAGCAAGAGGATTATCATGGGCTGGTATCATAGTCACAGCACGCTAGAAAAACATTCATATGTGTGAAATTTATCCTTAATCAGCAAAAATAAAAATAAACTTCCATTTACAATTTAAGATGCAATAAATTGCTGAATGTCAAATATTGAAATGCTCAAAATAAGATTAAATAAATATGTTTCCATTCTTACATGAATATCTCTTGTGTTAGAGAATTTTTTTAAAGATACATACTTATAAACATATCACATAAAAACACTTTTTTGTATTTAAAAATATACAAAGGTGTAAGAGCTACACAATGACAATACTTACTAGGTTAATGGTGTCAAATATTTGAACTTCTCCGATCTGGTTACTGCCTGGGTAGGCAAGGTAGCTGTTGTCATTGTTAATGGAAAGGGCACATAGACCATGGGGATTGGGGGGAGTGTCTCTGATTGTGTGCAAGACCTTCATATCTCGGATATTGTGGATGTACAGGCTCTCTTCTAGACACACTATAAGTCTCTAAAATGAGAGACCAGTTGTTGTTTTTTCAACAATATTTTAACCATAACAAATGCTCACCTTTCTTGAATAGTCAAGACAAAAATGACATGAAAAATTTGATTTACATGTTCATTAGTTTCAATTTGTAAACAAAAATACAGAAATGTATTTTTCATCAGCCAAACATAAAACCTTATTTTAAACTTAATGTCTTCTTAGACAATCATCAAGCTGGTTTCAGTAGCTCAAAGCAAACATTCAGTACTTAGTATTTAACAGTAAAAATTCTTAATAATCATTAAATGATACTTGTAATAACCACAATACCTGTCGGTTTAGCTTCACAGCTAATATGGAGTTCGAATAGCTGTAGTTGCATATTTCTGTACCTTTCTTGAAATGGCATACTTTAAGTTTCCTGGGCGATGAAAGACTAACAATGGCAACAAGACTACTTGAGAACAGACGTTCCACTATACAGATGTCTTCACAGGCTAAAACATAAATGTACATGTGTCAGTCACATTATCTTTTAAAGGACACTTTGGGGCAAATTTACACCAAAATACCCTCAGATTGCACTAAGATGCTTAATATTGAGCTGAACTTTCCTACAAATATTTAAATGCTAATTTATTAGTATATGATTAGGACCCAAATATGCCTGTCTTGTAATTAAAAAACATTTAAGCAGTATCATTAGAACAGTGGTTTTATTTACTGTAAAATTATAAATAGTTTATACTTTATACTGGCTGTGATAATTAAATATTAACAAAAAACTACATGACAAGTAGTTAAAAAAATCAATCTCATACTAGTTTCCATCTATGATTGAGGATTGTACTCATTTTAGCTCAACTGATAATACTAGTTATATATCTGACATACCGGGGTATATTGTTTTCAAAAAAAAATAAGCGTGATCTAAATTACATAACCAATTTTTGATTTTCAAGATAAGATCTGATACGCATGTAGCAAAACATTGCTTGTTCATCTTAGCTGATAATATTTTGATGTCAAAATAAATCACTAAAATTATACAATACCATTTTCATAAATTTGGTCCAACTTTTCCACAGAACTAAGTGAAAAAAGTTTATATCCGGATTTCTTGCCAACTGCAAGTGATCTGGAAAGAAAATTATCATTCTGACTAGAGACCAGAAATGTGTAACAGAGACTAATGCACCCAAGACATGACTCCCTTTCTTCTAACAATCATCTGAGCATAAAGGTCAATCAGTTGTGAAAGTTACATATCTGCCATAACCCATCACAGTCTAAAATCATTTCTTTATGATCACCTATACATTAAAGCCATTAAACTGTGAAACTTTAACCAAGATCCACCAGTGGTAAGAGAAGATTTAAAAACACAAGATTTTCCAATTATCTATTATATAGTAGAAAAAACAAACAAATGGCAATAATTATGCAAAAACTCGTCACATCAAAAATTCCTTTCTTTACCATCATCTACACATTAAGGTTGTCTAACCTACATTAGTAATTGTCGGCTTGGAAACTACTTAAATGGTAACTGGGTACTCTTAAGCTTTCTTATATTTAATCTGGGTACGGAAATTATACTAACGCATAACAGGCCAATTAAGACTGTACCGGAGTGTTATTCCCACCCAAAATCCAATGTTGTAAAACGCGTTACAGTATACAAAACAAATTTTTTTTTTTACAAAACCTCTCTTAACATGCTTTTTAGTAGGAGTTTCGATAATATAGAGGCCATTTTACAGAATATTGACATACAAATGAACACAATTAATTGACTAGAAATGGCGCAGCAGAGGCCGACGTGTATCCCCACGCCGCATGTTTGACCCAGGGGCGCCCAAGGGTTGGTAATGGGGCCATGCATAGTTGAGATTGACCGTATTGTCATAAGAGAAGTTCAGTATAATTAAAAGTGAATCAGTGTAGAAATGAAGAAGTTATAGTAAAAGGCAATTTTGGGTGGGTGTGGTCTATGTGGGCGGGGAGCCCCAGGTTTGGTAATGGGACCATGCATAGTTGAGATTGACCGTATTGTCATAAGAGAAGTTCAGGATCAATTTGAAGTGAATCGGAGTAGAAATGAAGAAATTATAGTAAAAGGCAATTTTGGGTGGGTGTGGTCTATGTGGGCAGGGTGCCCCAGCTGAAGTCTCAAGATCGCAAAATTGCATTATTGATTATGGAACACTCGATATTATGACGTTCTACGCATTGGCATATTAAAACACAGCGCCCGATTATTTAAAACACGGTACCTGCCGGGAAACACATTTTTCGGCTTCGATTATTTCGGTCGGAAATTGGGATTTTTTTTTATAATTGGGAAAAAACATCCATATTTGGCATTGGGAATGGGTCAGCCTATTGGACCGTGAGATAGGCAGAAAAAGGCCTGCCTCCGCCTATGGCAGGGAATAACAAGAGATGTGTTTGTCAGAAACACAATGCCCCCTACTGCACCACTTTGAAGCCATATTTTTGACCTTTGACTTTGAAGGATGACCTTGACCTTTCACCACTCAAAATGTGCAGCTCCATGAGACACATGCATGCCAAATATCAAGTTGCTATCTTCAATATTGCAAAAGTTATGGGCAATGTTAAAGTTTTCAGACGGACAGACAGACTGACTGACAGTTCAACTACTATATTCCACCCTACCGGGGCATAAAAAGGGTTACAATTACCAATTCAGCGTTTGAATTGCTGGGTATGTTTCAGTACATTTCCCTTACTCGGAGTACATTAAAGTATACTTAAAAGTACCAGGGGTACATTTAATTAGTACCAGAGCCGGCAATGACCAATCGAGCGTCATTCAAGCGTGAAAGTTTGCACAGTCACATTTGGAAAAGTGCATGCCTAATAAACATATTGTAACAAAAAAGGCTTTAAGAATGGTTAAGAGGATTTTGCTAACACTAACTGAAATTGAAAATAAAAATGACATTGTGCACGTTGGTAAATAAGGCATTGGCAAATACTTGCTAGTGGTAAAAAAAGTAAAATTAGAGCTCTGAATCTGAATGGGTACATTGTAGGTAACTAGCTCTGAAGCCTGATGGGTCATTTTCGGCTCTGGTGCTAATTTAAGTACTTTAATAAAAATCCAGGGTAGGAAAATATCCAGGGTAGGAAAATATACTAAAAAGTATCTTGGAGTAAACTTCGGTGCTTTTCGGCATATTTTCCATACCTGAATAACCAGGGGTTATGGAGGTTTCGGTAAATGACAAGTTCGGTAAATTGATTTATATAGTAAATGCCGTGGAGGTTTCGGTAAATTGGTATAAATAGAGATTATCGCCCCTATTGTCGATAAGCGTGAACATTAATTGAGTTGTTTGGTACTAATTAAATTATCTGTTTAAATGTACGGAGTTGATTTTATCAATTTAGAGATGTTTGCAAAGTGTTAATATTAATTATCCAGCAATTTCACATTAAATTGGACAGTGTCATAAATGTATCTCATTTTTATTAGAAATGAAATTAAATTAAATCAGCATGCGGAAAATCTGAATGATAATAATGTGTCGTATTAATATTGTACTGTGTCAAAAATGTATCTTATTAATATGTGACTACTCCCTCATTTTTTTTAAATGACATGAAATATTCAAATATGCCCTATATATATATATCATATTTACTTGTACTTTGTCATAAATGTATCTCATTTTTATTAGAAATGAAATGAAATTAAATCAGCATGCGGAAAATCTGAATGATAATAATGTGTCGTATTAATATTGTACTGTGTCATAAATGTATCTTGTTAATATGTGACTACTCCCTCATTTTTTTTAAATGACATGAAATATTCAAATAGGTCATATATATATTGTATCCATGTTTTACTTGTTGCTTATTTATAATATATGGTAAATAAAACGGATTACGAAGTCAATCAGTTATTTTTTTATTCAACGGATTTGTTCAGGCAAAAAATGATATCAGTTATTTTGGCCGTAAAACCCATTGTTCCAGTACAGTAGCCAGGTGCCTGTGTATTAAGTTGATAAGATAGTGATCATCACAGCAGCTTGCTATTACACAGTGCATTCATTCTGCTGGCATTGTGTTAGATTTCATTTTTATCAGTTTTCAATTATGTGTATCTCTTCGCTTAACTCAACATTCAATGGCACGCGCACTTAACATAATTATAAAACATAACGCGTATCATTATATTACTTTTTATTAATTACGTACACGTATTAGATTTTATATATTGTTTTTTTCTTGTGTTTTTCTCAACCAGAAAGAAATAATAAAACATGTAATATAAAATTCAACATTTGGCCTCCATGTGGCAAGAGCTTTGGTTTCATATTCATTATGTTGGCTACCTACCCCATGTTTATATATTGAGAAATTGAGTGTTTATCGGTGTCTAAAATACTATTGCGCTTTATATTTAAACTGAAATCATTTTTATTAAATCATATTTTACAAGAAACTTTTTTAAATAACATTAAACTTAATTGAAGATCTTACATTGATTCCGCCATAAATCATTATTTAGTATTACTATTATGTTATTTAAATAAAA
The DNA here is from genome assembly GCF_020536995.1 of Dreissena polymorpha. Classification (NCBI taxonomy): domain Eukaryota; kingdom Metazoa; phylum Mollusca; class Bivalvia; order Myida; family Dreissenidae; genus Dreissena; species Dreissena polymorpha. The sequence continues at coordinate 29,776,745 of NC_068356.1, read as the reverse complement.
GCACCAATTATATAAAAAAAACACAGTATTGCGTTATTTAAATCGTAAATTTACCTACAATTTTCTAACAGAATTCGTTTTTCAGAGATAGCTCATTCATTTCCCTTAATTCTTTACCGTAGGCATGGCATTAATTACTCAACTCAAAATTAATCCACAGTTTGCAAATAAATGCCCCTATGTTATTGTAAGCCAATAATAGGTGTCATTAACACCTCGTTGTAGGTGTACCACCTGTATAAAAACCAATTTACCGAAACCTCCACGGCATTTACTATATAAATCAATTTACCGAACTTATCATTTACCGAAACCTCCAGCACCCAATAACCAGTTGAGCAGCTCTCAATCAACTGAGGTGTCCGATATTTAATTATCATTCCCTCAATGTTGAATGACAACTCTCACCATATGTAATGTATTAAGCAACATCCCATCATAATAGTATTATAAAGCAAGATGCAAAGTTTATGGGAATGAACCAATATTATCTGCAATATGATAAATAAGGCTAGTTTCTTTTTGTGTTTGTTATTGTAATTATTTGCTTTAGTTTGACTCTACACTATAGCCTGTCTTTTTCAAACAACTTGTATATTGGTAAGCTCAGTGCTTTTATCAGAATGGGTCATATTGGCACCTATTTAAGACTAATTGATGATAGATTGATAAAGCGTTACTCCCATATTGAAACGACATAATATAGATCTATGAAGACTTTTGTTATAAAAAATCTTTCTTACGTGCAGTCCTGGTTAAAATTAACAAAGAGAAGATCGGACTGATCGTCCCCTGCTTGGCTTGCTAGGTTCATTAGTCCGGTCCAACCTCTTGAGACGCTGCTGTATATGTGCTCCGTGATGTCAGCAAAACTTGCAACGCATTTTCTTAAATAACATAACTGATTGTTTTGATGGTTGACATTTTAAGAAATGACCTATTTCCAAATGATTTGATTGGTTCATTACTCATAATCGGAATATGTTTCTTTTTATCCTTCTGGAAATAGGTTAGAGCGCACACAGCAGTTAACCTATCAAGCTTCCTACTTAACAGTCGGACATTTACATATGTCTATGATAGCAACACCAATTTATTTTCCAAATCGTTCATTGACTTTGTACTTTTCCACATGATTTCTGTCGTTTAGTCTGTACCAGTTTAATTCTAGATACTATTTTATTCCTACTTTTTTCGTAATCTCTATTGACTGTGCAAAATATTAGTACCCACTCCATGTTTTTTTAGCTGTAAATGGGGATGTTTGTTTAGTCAGTGCATATACAAAACTAAGCTTGCACATGTTTATCTTTATTTAAATTGGATTTAATTACGTTTAATCACTATATTTCAGTATTTATACACGAAAAAAGTATTCGTATACATTTATGTTCAAAATGTATATTGTATAAACAATATATACTATATTTCAATTGGGAAAAACTAGTTATCCGAATAGAACGAATACGTACTACGCAAAATGGCTGCTTCGGGAAATAAATTTTCAACAAAAGTATATTTTTATTAAAGTAATATAGACTCATTTCCGTTTTCTTTGAAGCCTTTTTATAAACGGAATCGGGAGCTCTCTGATTGTGTTCTTTTCAATAGTGGATATCAACAATACGTCGCTCATAAAGAACATCTCAAAACTTTTTTCTGGTGTGTAGTTTAAGTTAGAACTCACAAAAGAATGTTATTATATTTTTTTTACTTTTGCTTGATGTCGTTTTAAAAACAACAAACAAAATGGTGTTGCCACTACAAACTGAATTATCATGCATATCACATAAGCACTCTTTTGTGATGTTTACAGATAAAATATGAGATAGTGCGTGTTTAAGAAAATAGTATAAAAACACGTAACAAATACTGTACGGTAGAAACCACGTACTTGACGGTTTATAAATGTTAAAATCATGTTGAAACCATTCACTAGTCGTTTTTAGGAAAGTGACAACTGGCCTAGCTATACAATACAGAACAATATATACAAAACGACACAAAACACGTTCATGATTACAGCCTTTAAGACTTAAAAATATGCAAGATTGTAAGAACAAATACGCTCCGTCGAAAGAAGACGTGACAAGTAGTTTTTTTACCTACCGGAATGACTATAGGTTTTTGCGCTGACACTAAACGCGTTTTTTGTTTACACGCTTAGATTGTTTTAAATATTTTTTATCAAGACGATAATATTTACTAAGTTAACTATTAAATTTGCTATAACTTTTGCTGCATTTGACCATAATCGCATAATGAAATTACAATATTGACAATTGTTTTCTAAATGAAAAACGGCGTTGATATAATTAGATATGGAAATAATCCATGCAAAATGATCAGTTAAGGGACTCACAGGCTAACAAAACTTTCTGTATAGCCGCTATCAAAACATCTCGGACCCTAGATTCTTAGAACACCATAAGAAACTATTCAGACCGCACATTAAATTTCTTTTTGTATTTATATCGGAATGAACGACCATATGAAGTCCAATATATTCGCCATAAAAGAAAGAACGCAATATAAGTAATACACGAAATCAATCTCATGCATGACTTTATTGATGCGCATATTGATTTTAGTTGAAATAATTTACCATACTTACTGTGGTATCAGTAGTAATCTAAATAGTAATCTATTAAATATTAATACTAATAGTACAAATGCTAGATATGATACTAAAGTAATATCAATAATGTTCATGTTCTCGTAAACACAATTAACTTCTTTTAACAAGTGTATTTGATTTTATGACGAGATTTTAAACAAGATGGGAAACAAGTAGTGTGAAAGAATACAACATTCTGTTTATGACACGCAATAAATTGAACAGTGTTCAAGTTTTTATGTTTTTGACGAAAATGTATTCATAACCTTTTTAACCAAAATATAACCAACTGTATGCAACAGTAATTGATGGGCATAACTACTTGTTAACAGTTTATATTCCCTTAAAGGGGCATTTTTACGTTTTGGTAAATTGAGAAAAAACTTTTAGATTCGCAAATGTTTGTTTTAGTTAAAGGAAAAGGTCCCTTTAATGTACTTAAATGTACATAAATACAGTATTGTAATATATTGCATTCTGCTCAATTTAGACAATATGTATTCAACACTCGACCGTTTTGAAATGAATGACATCAGAAAAATACAACAAACAAATAATATAAGGACTAGTAAAATATGTGTATGACTCTACAATAAAGTGCAAGTTAATTTGATTTTAAAAAGATGAAAATGGATGATTTGAAAAAAAAAGATTTCGAATATAAAAACGATTTCTATATATTTTTTGTAGATCATAATGTTGAATGTTCAATTTTGTTCATCGATTTTTTTCTTAATGAAATGTCGCTATTTAATCCTCATTATCTCACGTTATGTAATGATTCCAATCAATCGTTTAAATATATATAACATGTGTACTACCATAAAATAAAATGATCTCTCGTAGTCATGTTGCGAGAGGGGCTAACATTTAAAACAGACTGGCATTTCTATTCTTCATGTTTTAAGATAAAAGTAAAAAAGCACGCGCTTAATTAACTATGTTTTCATTAGTGTACAATCGAGTGAACCGATGTTAAAATAGTTAAAATAAACGTCGTGTTGGGAACGCTAACAATAGTTTGAAGCCTGTTATCTGGACAGTGTTGTGCAACCTTTCATGGTTGTTTTTGTTTGCTTGGGTGCAATAAGAGACCGTATTTTCCCGATTTTTTATCGCAATCATTCAAGTCTATAAAAAGAAAGGGAACCAGCTTCTCACCTTCAAACAAAATGGCAGCTTCCATTGCTTTCCAATTTGACAACAACTCAGATCTTAAGATAAATTATTCGTGTTTATTTTAAGAATGACATCAAACGTTTGAAATGACTGTTTTACTGAGAAGACAAATCTTTATGATTGAGCAGTTTTCATTGATTGGAAAAAGACCACTTGCAAAAACTGGTTCCGACAAAACTCGTTGCCAGTGCCCTGTGGCAGTGGCAGTGTTTCCTTCCATTTCTCAACCATGGGCATACCTGAACGTATGGAGATCTTTATCCAATTTATTTCATGAAATATCGTTTATAAAATATTTTCCCGAATACTTTGTCAACCGTTTGAGTCGTTCACTGAATAGGCTTTTAACATTTTCAGACTTCTACCTTATTAAAACTATTGATATCTGTTGAGTTCTGGATGAGTAGTGTATTCATATACAAAACACATTTAGAGTTTTGTTCAACATTTTTTATTTCAATTCTTTCACAAAAAAAAAAAGAAAACATGTTTTCACAAAATAACATTTTTTTTAAACTTTACACCATGTACACAAATATAGCAGACATATATATTTACATTGGTTAACACATGTTTTCACAAGGGACAAACATTGAAGTAAAACTGATTAATTAACATACCAATTACTTTAAATTGTATAATGTTAGGAAATTAATTAAAGTACGTTAAACCAGGGGTTTTTTTTAGGAAAAGGGGAAGACGCTGGACGCTGGGTTAAAGGGAAAAATCGAGCGCGAAAGAGACATATTTGGGGAAAAAATAAAAACTGTTCATTTCAATGTCTATAACTCACCTACAGACTTCAGGTTTTTTTTAGAAAAAGAGGCATGTCTCTGACCTTTTTGTTCTTAAACACATGAACAAGTATGATATTAAAGTCAAAGTCCTAAAAAAGTTGCAGGTGTAGATCTAATAATGGGAAATGTTTTCAACTGGGGCCGGGGAACGATGTCAATACTATGATTTCAATTTCATGATGAATGGGTTGACGATCTAGACCTGCTACAGTATTGGCAGGGAAAGGTGCGGCAGCTGCCGATTGTCTACTTTTACTTTCACAATAATCCGACAGTATTAATCGATGTTGATTACATGTACCTCAGAATCCTGCTGGGTTTCAACGGTTTTTGATGATTCATTCTTAAAAAATGCGTCAACGCAATTAATTTTTTCCGAGTCCGAACGTTTTATTTTGTTCGTGTATGAACACCAATTGTGAGACTTTTTTCTGTTTTAACGTTTTTATCTTGGCTTTCACATAACCCGGATGAAAACTCGACTAGTTTCCGGTAATTAATTGACGAAACACCCTTCTCGCGCAAGACCGGAATCCAGTAAAATAGTCACATGATTAATACGATTAGTTGCCCGGTTTCCATGACGTAATTTAAGAGCTATATATAGAATCACTGGGATTCCCAGATTTGAGTGTTCGTCGGAAGAGAGAGAGAGCGAGATCGTTGTACATGGTACAAATTGGATAAGTGTCGACTTCCCAAAAGAAAAAAAAACATTTCCTTGAGGGTAAAATATTATATTTTGGTGAAAAAAAAAAAAATTTTGGAGGGGAAATGGTATTTTTAGGGGAAAAATTCTGGTAGGGGAAGACGCCGAATATCGGCGTCACTTTCTTAGTAAAAAAAACCCCTGGTTAAACAATTGTATATAACACCTTTCACACACTTCATGTTACCTGTGAAATACACCGTCTACAAGTGTGAAAGAGAAGTTAATTGTGTCAGACAACCATATGTTTAGATAATTTAAGTGGGAACATAAAGAGAAAAAGAGCCATCATCTCTATAATTTATTCTTAAATACTGATTATCATATTCTATCCTACATCTATTTTGGATTTTTTTTGTTGGGGGGGGGGGGGGGGGGTTATAAGTTGACTTCAATAAGTGAGGGTTAAACAAACTAGAGCTTTGTCACAGACGTGACTATTATCCCCACACTGCATTGACACATAATATTTTGCATGTCGTCTTCACAAAAAACAGCAGACACCATGCTCAATTTTTAAAACGAACTAAGTGACCCCTTGACCTAGTTTTTGACCCAGAAAGGCCAATGTTCTAACTTGGCCTTAACATCATCTCCATAAAACTTCTGACAAAGTTTGGTGAAGATCGGATGTCAACTACTTGAATTAGAGATCTGACACCATGCTGAATGTTAAAAAACGCACTAAGTGACCCCGTGACCTAGATTTAGGCCCTGAATGGGCCCATGTTCAAACTTGTCCTAGAGATCATTTCGATAAAACTTGTGACCAAGTTTGGTAAGGATTGGATGAAAACTACTTGAATTAGAGAGCGGACGACATGGTGAGGTTTAAAACACACTAAGATACCCCGTGACCTAGTATTTGACCCAGCATGACCCATATTCACACTTGACCTAGACATCATCTAGATACAACTTCTAACCAAGTTTGGTGAAGATTGGATTAAAACTACTTGAATTAGAGAGCGGACAACATTGTGATGTTTAAAACGCATTAAGAGACCCCGTGACCTTGTTTTTGACCCGGCATGACCCATATTCAAACTTGCCCTAGACATTATCAAGATACAACTTCTGACCAAATTTGGTGAAGATTGGATAAAAACTACTTGAATTAGAGAGCGGACAACATGGTGAGGTTTAAAACACACTAAGTAACCCTGTGACCTTGTTTTTGACCTGGCATGGCCCATGTTCGAACTTTACCTACACATCATCTAGTTACAACTTCTGACCAAGTGTGGTGAAGATCGGATTTAAACTACTTGAAATAGAGAGCGGACACCATCCTTAATGTGTAAAACGTACTAAGTGACCCTGTGACCTAGTTTTTGATCTGGCATGGCCCATGTTCGAACTTGGCCTTCAGACCATCTAGATAAAACTTCTGACCAAGTTTGGTGAAGATCGGATGAAAACTACTTGAATAAGAGAGAGGACACCATGCTGAATGTTAAAAAAACGCACTAAGTGACCCCGTGACCTAGTTTTTGACCCTGCAAGGCCCATGTTTGAACTTGGCCTTAAGATCATCTCGATACAACTTCTGACCAAGTTTGGTGAAGATCGGATGAAAACTACTTGAATTAGAGAGCGGACAACATGCTGAATGTTTAAAACGCACTAAGTGATCCCGTGACCTAGTTTTTGACCCGGCAAGGCCCATGTTCGAACTTGGCCTAGACATCATGTAGATACAACTTCTGACCAAGTTTGGTGAAGATCGGATGAAAACTACTTGAATTAGAGAGCAAACAACATGCTGAATGTTTAAAACGCACTAATTGACCCCGTGACCTAGTTTTTTGACCTGGCAAGGCCCATGTTCGAACTTGGCCTAGACATCATGTAGATACAACTTCTGACCAAGTTTGGTGAAGATCGGATGAAAACTACTTGAATTAGAGAGCAGACATCATGCTGAATGTTTAAAACGCACTAAGTGACCCCGTGACCTAGTTTTTGACCCTGCAAGGCCCATGTTCGAAATTGGCCTTAAGATCATTTCGATACAACTTCTGACCAAGTTTGGTGAAGATCGGATGAAAACTACTTGAATTAGAGAGATGACAACATGCTGAATGTTTAAAACGCACTAAGTGACCCCGTGACCTAGTTTTTGACCTGGCAAGGCCCATGTTCGAACTTGGCCTTAAGATCATCTCGATACAACTTCTGACCAAGTTTGGTGAAGATCGGATGAAAATACTTGAATAAGAGAGCCGACAACACGCTGAATGTTTGAAACGCACTAAGTGACCCCGTGACCTAGTTTTTGACCCGGCAAGGCCCATGTTCGAACTTGGCCAAGACATTATCTACATACAACTTCTGACCAAGTTTGGTGAAGATCGGTTGAAAACTACTTGAATTAGAGAGCGGACAACATGCTGAATGTTTAAAACGCACTAAGTGACCCCGTGACCTAGTTTTTGACCCGGCAAGGCCCATGTTCGAACTTTGCCTAGACATCATGGAGATACAACTTCTGACAAAGTTTGGTGAAAATCGGATAAAACTACTTGAATTAGAGAGCGGACACTTAATACGGTCCGACAGACAGACCGACCGATTGACAGACAAGTTCACTCCTATTAACCCCTCTTAACTTAGTTTGTGGGGTATAAAACACCTATGTGTTGACCAAAAAGCATGCGAGTTGACCAAGGTACAGGTTGACTTAGGTATGAGTTGACTTGCACCCAACTAAGTGGTGTTAATATTATTGAAATAAAATTATGTTTATTGCAAAGAATACGTTCCATTTGTAAGAAATAAATCAAATTACATTTATGTTCCTAAGCAATTTGTGCGAATAGAATATAAAATATATGTACTTAACTTATGATGACCTTACAATACTTTTACTTTGAAACTAGATCAAACTCCAATTTACAAACACTTGATCCAATGATAAGCATTCATGTGTAAATGTCTAAAAAATATTTGTTGTTTGATTATACAACATATTCTCCATCCTTGATTGACACACTCATTTCAATTATGCCTAATTATTATATGATGTTGGTTGTTCAATTGGTTTATGTTATCATGAACCATAATATAACTTTCTTGTTGTTTTTCTGTTCTGTTTTTAATGTAAAAAGGTCAAAGTTCTTGAAAGCACATTCACATGCAGCAGTCACGTAAGAGTTAATACTTTAATGAATATGCCCCAATTCCAAGTTTTGATCCAGTAATATGATTGGACTGTCCTTACTTCATGTATAGGAATCTTTTTACTCTGCAATGTGAGGATGTGGTTATCATTTGTACAGATATAAAAAATAAATATTCTATATTGTTTACTCTTGTAATTGCAGTATGCAACCAAACCAGATGTAGTTGTAGAAGATGAAAACATACCAACGTCACATGCTTTAGCTAAAGGCAAAGATGACACCAACAGAAAGACAGTGAAGATACGTGTGCCAAAAAATGTTAGAAACACAGTGACAGATCAGGAAGAAAATATGAAGAAAAATGGTGACTTTGAAGAAAAGACTTTAAACAGTAAATTGACTGAAGAAGTTTTTCTTTATATTAGAAAGTCATCCATAACTGTAGATTTCAATAAAAATGTAAAATTGACAAAGCCTATACATGTTCGCAGCCCTCGTGGAAAAGAGACGCTTGTAATTGACTTGGATTATGAAGAAGAGGTGGAAGTAGATAATACAAACCCAGGGCAGAATATTGAATCCATAAATGAAGTCTTATGGAGGGACACAAGATTAGACTACAAAAAGTTACCTCAATATTATATGAAGCTTTCTAAAATAAGACTGACAGGTGGGTGTTATACATGAAGCATATTTTGTAGTAACAAGTTACTATCATTTGTGTGAATGTCATGGAACACAAGTCACTCATGCTTGTAGCTTTTCTATATTTGATCACAATCATATTTTCAAATTACATGTCCTTGTGTTATACTGATTGATTTTTCTTAAGCCTGATTGTAGAGATTAAGATACAGTTGTCACAATCGCAGTTCATTGGTTGTGTATTATCTGTATTATCTTTTTATGCTCCCCTTCGAAGAAGAGGGGGTATATTGCTTTGCTCATGTCGGTCGGTCGGTCGGTATGTCGGTCCGTCCACCAGGTGGTTGTTGGATGATAACTCAAGAACGCATACGCCTATGATCATGAAACTTCATAGGTAGATTGATCATGACTCGTAGATGACCCCTATTGATTTTGAGGTCACTAGGTCAAAGGTCAAGGTCACGGTGACCCGAAATAGTAAAATGGTTTCCGGATGATAACTCAAGAACGCATATGCCTAGGATCATGAAACTTCATGGGTAGATTGATCATGACTTGCAGATGACCCCTATTGATTTTGAGGTCACTAGGTCAAAGGTCAAGGTCACAGTGACCCGAAATAGTAAAATGGTTTCCGGATGATAACTCAAGAATGCATACGCCTAGGATCATGAAACTTCATGGGTAGATTAATCATGACTCGCAGATGACCCCTATTGATTTTGAGGTCACTAGGTCAAAGGTCAAGGTCACGGTGACCCGAAATAGTAAAATGGTTTCCGAATGATAACTCAAGAATGCATACGCCTAGGATCATGAAACTTCATGGGTAGATTGATCAAGACTCGCAGATGACCCCTATTGATTTTGAGGTCACTAGGTCAAAGGTCAAGGTCACGGTGACCCGAAATAGTAAAATGGTTTTCGGATGATAACTCAAGAACGCATACGCCTAGGATCATGAAACTTCATGGGTAGATTTATCATGACTTGCAGATGACCCCTTTTGATTTTGAGGTCACTAGGTCAAAGGTCAAGGTCACGGTGACCCGAAATAGTAAAATGGTTTCCGGATGATGACTCAAGAATGCATACGCCTAGGATCATGAAACTTCATGGGTAGATTGATCAAGACTCGCAGATGACCCCTATTGATTTTGAGGTCACTAGGTCCAAGGTCAAGGTCACGGTGACCCGAAATAGTAAAATGGTTTCCGGATGATAACTCAAGAATGCATACGCCTAGGATCATGAAACTTCATGGGTAGATTGATCATGACTCCCAGATGACCCCTATTGATTTTGAGGTCACTAGGTCAAAGGTCAAGGTTACGGTGACCCGAAATAGTAAAATGGTTTCCGGATGATAACTCAAGAACGCATGTGCCTAGGATCATGACACTTCATAGGTACATTGATCGTGACTCGCAGATGACCCCTATTGATTTTCAGGTCACTAGGTCAAAGGTCAAGGTCACAGTGACAAAAAACGTATTCACACAATGGCTGCCACTACAACGGACAGCCCATATTTTATTCTGTTTCCACACTGTCCAGTTAAGAGACTTACAAAATGAATTTTTGACACATGTTCATTCATAATGATGTATAAGCCTTTGTTTTTGTGCCAGTAAATACTATGTTTATGGAAATGACGAGAGAATTTAACATTTAAAAAACCAATGTAATATGATATGGCAACAGGACAGTTGTGATTTGCTGGGTCAATTCTATTTAGCTTGACCATCCAAGATGTTGATAGCTTTGACAAACTGGTGGTCTAAAACATTGAGAAAATGTCACGGTTCACTGACAATAAATCAAACATGTAATTCTTGCTACGCATCTTGCATTTAATTTTGTCAATTCAAATTATACATAAAAATATAATTAATTTTTAATCTGCTTGTTAATTGAAAAACAGCAACACAGTTTGTATGTATAAAACAATGTTAATACATAAATAGGATCAAGCATATTAAAATATCAACTTAGATTTAGTTTCCTTTACTGTACAGGATTTGTAAAGTTAGGTTAATATTTGTGTATTGAACAAAAATAACAACAGTGTAAAGAAAAGTTAATTTGGGGATGTTCTATCCAAACCCTGAGAGTTCAAATTTCCTCAAATGCCAAGTAAAGATTGTAAATTTCAACCCACTCCTCTGGTTAGTTTTCAGAGCGCACATATAATTAACTTTTGAGCTTAATGTCTCATTTGTACATGCATAACTGTATTAACTCCAAACCAACTATTACAAGTGGTAGGCCAGTATTACATGGACTGGTGTTCACTGTTTACACCATTTCACAACCCCATCTGATACTGGTCAGTATCTTGGCAAGTGGCCAAAGTTGGGAGTGGAATTAATGGTCTATTACATAACTGACTTCTGTGTGTGGTAAACACATGATACTGGTCATGTGGTAAAGTTGCACTTGTATACATTTGCCCAATACACAACACTAGCCTTGGCTATTTTTAATCAGATTGCATTGCTATCTATGGTGGTCATTGACTAGGGCAGTTAACTGCTATAAGTAACATGTTTCATTACCATTAATTAATAAATAAAACATTACAAATTGTGTGCATGTTTCACATATTGTCAAATAAGTCAAAATGTGTGAAAGGAATCCAAAAAATCAAAGACTCAATCATATAATGGATATAATTGATTAGTATAGCTCCTGATTGGTTTTTGCACTATTAATTGGATACATTTCACAGGTCATCGACATAAGTGTCATAAATTGTAGACAGAAGGTATAGAGAATTTCATCTTAGTATTAATAAGTAAATGATTCCATGATACTTATTGGATTTTATTTCAAGGTCACAGTGACAAAAAACATATTCACACAATGGCTGTCACTACAACGGAGAGCCCATATGGGGGGCATGCATGTTTTACAAACAGCCCTCGTTTCATTCTTCAGACTGTATTTTATTTAATTTATTGGGAAAGTTTAAATCTAGTTAATAATTAAACCTCATCCCAGTTTCAACAGAAAAGTAATATTTAAGTGTGCAATGGTAAGACATAAGCATTCAAATAGCTTGTCCTGATTGTCGCTTCATCATTAAGCAATTTACAAAAAAAAGCCATACAAATCAGCATGTCAATGATTTTCCATATGAATCCTGTTCCCATAGCTCTCAGGTCACTATGAGTCTGATAGTGCAGCCTTTACTTCATCATTTGTCTGCCAATTAAAAAAAAATATTTGCATGTTGCACACATAACTTGTGTCCAGAGCTCAAAGGCAAAAGTCACATTAGAATATATAGCTTTTCTCGACTGTAACTTTTATCGCAGTGTTATTAAACAATTACAACCATTCTTAACACCTTGTTCGACATGCTGCAATCAGGCATCTAGTGTTGACAAAAGTACATGTTACAAGTAAGCATAACATTACTGTACATGTACATATCTTTTGGATGTGTGTACCAATATATTATCATTATGCTGTTTTACTACAGGTTTGGTGGTGATAACTACCATGGCAGGTTATGGCATTGCCCCAGACCCATTCAGTGTGGGAACCTTCTTGCTATGTACTGTGGGAACCGCACTCACTTCCTGCTCAGCAAATGCCATTAACCAGGTTCGGTGTTAGAATGGTTCAACAGGGACTTTCAGAATGCATTTCTGCTACCTGCATTTCAATAGCTATTACCGTAATTACTCTATGTTTTCGGACACTAAGTTTTCGGACACCCCTTTTTTATGCAAAAATAATTATTTTTCGTGTCTCTTAATTTTCGGACACACGAGTTTTCGTCCATAATTAATGTCTCTAAGTATTTGGACAGTATATATTACGGCGCTATTTTACCAAATTTCGGCCCTGTTTTCGATATCTACTGACACTTCGATCATGGGGTTTTACAACCAGATTAACATCATTTAACATGGGAGGTGCATGCCTGAGGGTAACGGACCATTACATTTGCGTTATTGGATAAATAACCTTATAAACCGGTATTAAACAATGGTTTCGCACGATAGCATAAGCGTTATGACAATTACCAAGGGTAGTGCCAATTAATAGTTCAATGTTCTACCGCAATGGCACTACCCCTTCTCAGTAAAATAACTGTGACAAATACCAAACGCTTCAAAGTGTGATGCACCATATTGCAAGTTACGAACAATGGAAGGTGTTAGACAACAACTATCGGAAATGAACAAACAAAGAATTCATAGTTTGCTTTTTTTATTGCGTTAATTACAGGTTCATACTAGCGAGTATCGGTACATCAGATGCTCCTTTTTGAACTTGTTGGTCAAAGTACAACCTTGTAGTAAATTTCTGTCAAATAAATAAAGCATTTAAAAAAATAAAATGCAGTGCAAACATATATAACTGTAACTTATACTCTAAGGCATGGTATTTTACAAGCACGTGCTATTTACAGTAGTCGTTGATACAATTGACGCTATTTTCAGACACTTCAATTTTCGACTCTAAGTTTTTGGACACTTGTATTTTGTGAATATTTTTCGAATCTAAGAAAACATACAGTAATTACAGTACACATTTAATGGTCAAATTATTGTACATTGAATTTAATTGATTTGATTGAAAATATGAGGAGTTAACATGGTTAAGTGCTTTTGAAGTTGGCTTTTGGAGAACTCCAGCCTAACTAATGCAGTCTATAGATACTAATATATGAATATTTAAAAATAAAAGCTTGGCAGAAATTGAATTAATAGTTGCAATTACACTTAAAATTTTTCAGATTGATTAATATGTACAGGTTTTAACGTCAAAGTAGAGTTTTGTCTCTTCTTACACTGAATTGTACTTTAAATGTGTTTACAGTACTTTGAAGTGCCATTTGACGCACAGATGAACAGAACAAAGAACAGAGTGCTTGTCAGAGGACACCTTAGGTATTTGTTTCTACATGTAAATGGCTTTTGATATGGGTAGGTTCAACATCCAGCTGAAAGTTTTTAGTCTTTATGTCTTGCAGGTTCATTAGCATACCTGCCTCTCTTTTCTTTCTCCCAATTGGAGGTGATATCCCATAGAAAAAGGCAGGTTTATTGGTTTGAATAGGCAGATCTATGGGTATGTTGGTAGACTTCTAACGCTCATGATGAGAGATTTTGATTACCTGTTCATGGTCCATCCTGCGTTGTCTGTTACCGTACCTTTGATTAACATTCACATTTATTTCCCTCAAACATGGCGGGAACAGTTATACTGATATTATCTTGCCAGAGTTCCAAATTGGGTCATGTGAGGTCAAAACCTAGGTGACTAGGTGAAATATAAAAATGCTTGTGAACACTTTAAAGGTCACATCTAGGTTGAAATCCAAATTGGGTCACATGGTAACAAAAACTAGGTTTGAGGGTCAAAAGCTTGTCAACACTACAATTATTTGCAATCAACACAAATGAATGTGTTGTTGGTTTATCTCCTCATTGTAAAATATGAATGCAATAACATGATAGAAATGTGCTATAAAACGTCTTTGTTACAATATTAGCTGGACATACTGTAAAACACAAGTATTGAAAAAAAGAATCTGAAAAAAAGAGAGTAGGGCAGAACTCGTGGATAAGGTAGTCAGTCATAAAAACAGTTGAACATTGGTGTTAATAATGTGGTGTTACCGTTCCCAACATTTCTTGTTTTCAAATCCTCCTAATTGCTGAATCCTGCTAAATTTTTCACAGTTGAATGACCTTTGTGTGCATATGATCATAAAGAAAGGAATTTCAGCTGCAATGAGTTTTGGAAGAAGTAAGGCCTTATGTCTGTTCCTCCAATAAATAATATTTTGTCCCTAATTTGTTCTTTTTTTAACTTCCCTTAAATACCCGGTGAATCTCGCTCTCATTTTCACAATATAATGACCTAAATTTAGATATTATTGTAAAGTCAGGACTGAAATGGTGGCCACGTTTTGCTGAATTTAGGCCTGTTGTCTTTTTGTTTACTGTTGAAAATATAGTTGATTTGTCTATGTCCTAACCAGAGTTGTGGAGGCATCAGTTTGTATGACACATTTCTAGTGTTAACTTTTTTTTTCTAAAATGTTTTGACAATTTAGTTCCAAAATTATGAGCAGATTACACTCCCAACCATTCCCAAGTGATATTGAACATACCCGCTTACTATTTAAAATACAATAGATTGTTTTTTTTACCTAAAGGGAACATAACCATTGTACAAATAGCACTTTTTCAACCTAAAGAGTGATACATTTTCAGCCCACTTCATGCTGCAACGTTTGCTGTGATAACTGGGGCAATGGGAATCTCTGTCCTGTCGCTAGGGGTCAACTCGCTCACTGCCTGCCTAGGGGCCTTCAACCTCGGCCTGTACACACTGGTGTACACTCCCATGAAGCGCTACAGCATTGCCAACACCTGGGTTGGGTCTGTTGTGGGAGCTATACCACCGATGATGGGCTGGACTGCATGTACAGGATATCTTGACCCAGGTAGGTGACTGTTGTGTTGGCCGACAGAGTTTAGAATTTACTGTAATATTATAAGAAGAAAATTTTAATGGTTTGCATGACAAGTGCAGGTTTTTAAAGAATTATATATATTATATACGAGTAAACTGTAGTACCATTATCAGAATGATTTGAACAATCTTCTAACGTGTTTGATGTCACTAGTTTGATCCTTGTTGTCATGTATGTTATACAAGGATTGTTGAATTTTGTAAAATCTTTTTAGAAAAGAAAAGAATTTATTATAAATGATCAAACTCTTAATAATTAAACCTTTTCAGGTGCTTGGCTGCTAGCTGCTATACTCTATTCATGGCAGTTTCCACATTTCAACTCTCTCAGCTGGAATCTGCGACCAGATTACTCACGAGGTGGATACAGAATGGCGAGCGTTGTTCGACCAGAGCTCTGCAAACGTGTCGCACTGCGTCACAGTATTGGCATGATACCACTATGCACACTGGCACCACTGATAGACCTCACATCATGGTGGTTTGTGGGATACTCAATACCATTGAATGTGTATTTGTCGTACTTAGCGTGGAACTTCTACTGGAAAGGAGACAGCAATTCTTCAAGAAAATTGTTCCGATTCACTTTAGTCCACATTCCTGCTTTGTTGGTGTTAATGATAGCATGCAAGAAGCGCAACAACAGTCAAAATGCAACAGAACATTTGACCTTGGGGAATGTGAATGAAGACTCTGTTTCCTGAAAGCATATCTTAGTTTTAAAAAAAAAATGAGGATGTCTGCTTTTTAATTTCCTGGCAATGAAAAACAATTGTCTACGGTGCAATGCTCAACATTTAGCAGAACATTTAATCAATTGTCTTTTGTAGAGCGAACATTATAATGTTCAAGATGTAATATAATGTTGGCACTTTCAATGTTTCTTATTTATAAAAACAGTTTAGTATTATTGTTTATGATAGTTTGTTGGATTTTATTACTCATTTTTATGCAATGAAAAAAAAATGATTTAAAAAATTGAAACATCTTAATTGCATGTTTATCGAATGAGAATTGATTGTACTGCAACATGTTTGATAGGAAAAGAAATACCAGTGTCTGTTTGTCATGGACAAATAACTGTTTTTCTTGTCAATTTAATTTTTGCTGCTATTTGGTTTTCATGCAAGCTTTACATTTGTGTGTATAAGACAGGTATCACAGGTTTTTAGTAAAGGGCATGTGAACAGTTTAGATGCTTGGGCAATATAAGTCCACAGCCACCGTTAATATACAGTCACTATTTATATTTGCCTAAAACTATGCGAAGTGTTTATTAAAAAATGTTACTTTCACATAGTAAGTTCTAAGGTTAGAGCATAAATTATTTATGGATAAATATTAGTACATTTACATGTGAAAACATTGTCACAATGTCTGTTAATTTAATATTACCGGTAATTAAAATAGGAACCCAGTGTATGCTTTGGTTCGTATGATATTTAAAATGATCTACAATGTCAAAATTCTTTGTATGCCTTTTTACTTCCTGTTTTTCTGATTAAAATTTTTTTTGCATAGACCAGAATTGAAACTAAATAAACTGCAGTGATGCAGAGACGTAGATAACATTATCTATGTCTCTTATTAATGCAACCTTTTGAATTTTATAAACCACTGAAGTGAACAGTTGTAAAATATTGTGTGCTCTGTCTTTCATTTTGTGATTGGTAGTTTTTTCAAGAATTAAAATTCGTGTGTATTCATTTATTTACTATTGAAATATGAAACCTGTTAATTGGCAGCCATATACTTGGTAAAATTTTTGCAGCTGGTCAAAATGAATTGTGCATAGGAATTATTCATGGGTAATGCAACTACCCAGTATTGCAAGATGCCAGTGGATGTTTTAGAACACCTTTTAAAATCAGTCCTTATAGACTATCAGTGCCTGACAATTATCATTTACCATGATGTAATACTGCTTCGTATCTGATCTTTCTAACCTATGTTTGATTTGGTGAACTTCTTAAGGCTAAAAGTAAACATATTGACAATACCTTGAAGTCTGAGATAAATTTGTATTAAACTTGAGTTCAAGTTATCAATAGAAGATCAATTCTGTAATAAATAAATGGGTTTAACAAACTTTGTCTGCATACTTATTTAGAAAAAACAAATGTGCTATGCCTGAAAAAGACAGGGACCTGTACAAAAAAGTTTGTTATATAAAAAAGGACTTCTTTTTATGCCCCCTGATTGAATGATTGGGGGTATATTGTTTTTGGCCTGTCTGTCATTGTATGTGTATGTGTCCCAAAACTTTAACCTTGGTCATGACTTTTGCAATATTGAAGATAGCAACTTGATATTTGGCATGCATGCGTATCTCATGGAGCTGCACATTTTCAGTGGTGAAAGGTCAAGGTCATCCTTCAAGGTCAACGTCATATGTATGGCTTCAAAGCAGCGCATTAGAGGGCATTGTGTTTCTAACAAACACATCTCTGGTTCTTTCATGTTTATGAGGGCATATAATTTTCAAGGTGTATTACCATAAAGCAGCTTCATAAATATATGACACAGGCACATCAAGTTGAGCAGTTGTTCTACACTTTTCAAAATTTTTGAAAAAAAATTATGAGCTATTGTCATCACCTTGGCGTCTGCGTCGGCGTTGGCGTCGGCGTCCGGTTAAGTTTTGCGTTTAGGTCCACTTTTCTCAAAAAGTATCAATGCTATTGCATTCAAACTTGGTACACTTACTTACTATCATGAGGGGACTGGGCAGGCAAAGTTAGATAACTCTGGCGTGCATTTTGACAGAATTATGTGCCCTTTTTATACTTAGAAAATTGAAAATTTTGGTTAAGTTTTGCGTTTAGGTCCACTTTTCTCAGTAAGTATCAATGCTATTGCATTCAAACTTGGTACACTTACTTACTATCATGAGGGGACTGGGCAGGCAAAGTTAGATAACTCTGGCGTGCATTTTGACAGAATTATGTGCCCTTTTTATACTTAGAAAATTGAAAATTTTGGTTAAGTTTTGTGTTTAGGTCCATTTTATTCCTTAAGCATCAAAGCTATTGCTTTCATACTTGCAACACTTACTAACTATCATAAGGGGACTGTGCAGGCAAAGTAATGTAACTCTGACTGGCATTTTGACAGAATTATGTGCCCTTTTTATACTTAGAAAATTGAAAATTTGATTAAGTTTTGTGGTAGGTCCACTTTATTCCTACAGTATCAAAGCTATTGCTTTCATACTTGCAACACTTAAGAACTATCCTAAGGGGACCGTGCAGGCAAAGTTATGTAACTCTGACTGGCATTTGGACGGAATTATGGGCCCTTTATACTTAGAAAATTGAAAATTTGGTTAAGATTTATGTTTTGGTCCACTTTACCCCTAAAGAATCATAGATATTGCTTTCATACTTGGAACACTCACAAACTATCATAAGGGTACAGTAAAAGGACAAGTTGCATAACTCTGGTTGTCATTGTTACGGAATTATGGCCCTTTTTTGACTTAGTAACTTTTAATATATGGTTAAATTTTGTGTTTCGATCCACTTTACTTCTTAAGTATCAAGGCTATTGCTTTCAAACTTCAAATACTTTCATGCTATCATGAGGTTACTGTACCTGGCAAGTTGAATTTTACCTTGACCTTTGAATGACCTTGACTCTCAAGGTCAAATTATAAAATTTTGCTAAAATTGCCATAACTTCTTTATTTATGATTAGATTTGATTGATACTTTGACGAAACTACTCTTACCTGACATACCACAATAGACTCCACCCAAACCATCCCCCGTGCCCTCCCCCCCCCCTCCCCCTAATTTTTTTTTTTTTTTTTTTTTTTTAAGATCATCTCACAAATGACCACCACACCCTCACACTATACCCCCACCCCCCCACCAATTTTTTTTTTTGATTTTTTTTTTTTTTTTAAGATCATCTCACAAATTACCACCACACCCTCACACTATACCCCCCCCCCCCATTTTTTTTTTAAACGGTTATGTTTGAAATACCGTCAAACCATCGCACCCAAAAAATACCTCCACCCCCATTGCCCCCCCACCCCCCAACTCCCCCCCGCCCCCGATTTTTTTTTTTTTTTTTTTTTTTCGCTTTTTTGGAAGATAATGTAATAAATGTCCACAACCCCACACTATACACCCCTCTTCACTCCACCCCTCCCTCCTTTGTGATTGAAAATGAGAGTCCCTTCACCTTTAAAAAGAAAATAGATGAGCGGTCTGCACCCGCAAGGCGGTGCTCTTGTTAAAACTAAATAGCGCCAAAACCTAATTAGAATTCAATGATATAAGCAAGAACTCCTTTACAGTTTGTCACTTGATGCCATTCAATTATTTTGCAATAAACTAAATCATTACAATTCCACTTGTCAATGTTTCACCTTTCTTCCAAATATTTCACCTGTTCTTGACCTTGTAGAGAAGATGTTTGTAGTTATTTTGCAAAACAATTATCATTGACCCAGGGACAAGGCCAGTATTTATCTCGTATGATAATATGCTTGGTTAAGAACCATGATTGGATTCACATATAAAATGTGACAGCCTTGTGGTTTCTCACAAGTTAATGTTATACAAGTCGATATGGAACATTTCATGTCCCTCCTTCCCCAAACCACAAATCAAGTTTTTAGTTAATCGCTTGCGGACAAGTAAGGTTAGTGGTATGCGATGCAAGTCAGTCTGCTCTTATCTACCTTAAGAACGATTACCACCGCATCTGCCTATTTATACTTCACCACTGATACACTGCAGAGAGTGAGTGTGTGTGTATGTAATCAATAGTGTTTAACAGCTTATGCGACGACATTGGCCAGTTTGTCATTGAAATGAAATCTGTACATATTGGCTGCTTTCAGGGAAAACGGGGCTAAATGCATGTCAAATAAGTGATTTCCCAGATAAGCCTGTGCACACTGTTTAGCCTGTGCAATACGCATAAGCTAATCAAGGATGACACTTTCTGATTTTATGCTGTTTTTCGTTTAAAGAGAGTCTATGGTTCTGGGATGACAATTAATGCATATGCATTAATCCCTGTTTTGCCAAAATGAAGCTTAAATTATCTTTTCTATTAATGATTTGAAAAAAGATATAAAAAAGTGATAATAACTTCAAAGTAACCTCGCTGACAAAATCACTTTTAAATCAAATTAACAACCAATGAGTTATAAATTTTTACATTGTGGCATTTTTAGGAAACATCTTAAAGGGACCTTTTCACAGTTTGTCATTAAAAGCTTAATATTGATAAATGTTAAAATTGGATCTTAAAAGCTCCATGTAAAAAACAAGAATAACAATAAAGAAACAAAAAAGTTACCCTCAACTGGGCTCGAACCACTGACCTCTGGAATAAAAGTATATAGTTGAGACCACTCGGCCAAACAATGAGAGATGTATTTTATACTTTATATAAGCAATCCTCTTAGTTTGAAAAATACGACAACATTTTGGTCAATTTACCAAAATGTAAAAAGGCCCTTTAATGTCTTCAGACTTGCAAATTGAACGAGTTCAATAGACTGTCAGATCTTACATCATGAAAAACTTACAGGTTTAGTGGTTGCCTGTAAGCCTGGGGCCAGTAGATTTAAGCCCAGGAAACTTAATTTCAAAAGTTGGTTACAGTTGGGCTATAGCAGGGCAACTAGCTTTTTCAAAGCTTGAATAACTCAATCCAATTAAACATAGAATACAAATTGGCACCTAGGAAATGATTCAATTCCGGCTCACAAGACATGATGCATTAAAGTCTGTCATGTTGGCAAAATTGTTGCTCAATAATTTAAAGAAACAAGAGATGTGTTTTGTCAGAAACACAATGCCCCCTAATGCGCGTTTTTTTTTACCTTTGACCTTGAAGGATGACCTTGACCTTTCACTACTCAAAATGTGCAGCTCCATGAGATACACATGCATGCCAAATATCAAGTTGCTATGTTCAATATTTCAAAAGTTATTGCAAAACTTTACTATATTAAATTTTTGACCTTTGACCTTTCACCACTCAAAATGTGCAGCTCCATGAGATACACATGCATGCCAATTATCAAAATGCTATGTTCAAAATTTCAAAAGTTATTGCAAAACTTTACTGTAAGGTTAAAGTTTTGGGACAGAATGACAGACAGAAAGACAAACAGGCCAAAAACAATATACCCCCGACCATTTGATCCGGGGGGGCATAAAAAGATAAAGTATTAGATAAACATAGCACAACATGTACATGATTTATGGCTTGTTATTCTTTAGCAAGGCAACCACAATTCTAAAGATGGTTGCCAGTTTAGCAACCAATTGCAAAGAAAGACACATGTTTTTATTTTGTCTAAGTTATCTCTATAACATAAATATGAGCATAATACAGTGCACACACATCTCAACATGTGCTTTAAGACGCTCTCTTTATAAATTTGAATGGGTTGATGTACACACATCACGACATGTGCTTTAAGACACGCTCTTTAAATTTGAATGGGTTGTGTTCATTTCAAACTTGCGATATATAAAACTATAACATAATCTTGAAAACTGAGTTGCGTCTAAGCTTATGCAATAGCGAACAACTTAAGCACTTTGATAAGTCCAAGGAGCCTACCACAATAGCGATCTCATTCTTGTTGAGCAATGAAATAACCAATCTAAATTTCTGTGAAACGTTGCGATTAAAACTATTGTGTTAGTTGAATGGATGCTGACCAGCAGTCAAATTCATGCAACGGCCATACACCCTTTACTGAAAGATCAGTTAACATGTCAAATGTTCAATGTCAATTGTGCATGCTTATTACCTGTCCCGATTTCTGCATCCTGACTAGTTCCTAATTCTTCGAGATGCAAACAATTACACGTGTTGAATAACATTTTTTTTGTGTACGATGACTCAAGAAGCAAATTAGCAAATTATTTTATTTCCATCTTACAAGTTATGCAAGAGACAACAATACTAAAGCTGCATGTACCAATGTGTACTGTGTTGTACTTGTTAGTACATGAACTTAAGAGACTGCTTTCTTTTATGCCATAGGTTCATGGTGGACATCATCAATAAGAACAGGATACCAAGTTGTCAATCATTTCATATCATAAATTAGCAAAGGCTGATGTGTTCTGTTGTTTGGCAGTCTGCTTGTAAGATATTTCAACATTTGCCATGATAAATATTAATTAAATGACAGTGGCCTATTAGTGTCAATCCACTTTTTCACAACATCAAAATATGGGAGGGTAGGCAGATTTGAATACTAGTAATAGCCAGGAACCAAGATAAGCTGGAAAAGTGGAATGGATCGTAGATATGGAATGATAATGCAGTTCGAGTTATTCATCAATTAAGTTGGTGCATATAATTATCATCTTAGTTTTTCTGATAAAATGTATATTATACTGTGTCGTCGTTAAGTTACTAACTTTCTGCCTGAAATTTATAACAACTGGAACCTCACTTTTGTCGACTGCACATAATCCATTCAGTTTTTTTAAACTACATGGTTCTGTAGCATCCATTTTACTTGTATATCCCATTTGATTCTTTGGTACATTCCGAATCAGAATCGTGTGAAGATACACACAGAGCCTCAGAGGCTACAAAACAACAATCTGCACGCTGACTCTCCCAAGACCTCAGAACCAGAATGGACACATTGACCGTCCAGTTGGGTCAGAATATTGTTTAACATTGAAATATATTATCCAATATGAATTTACTTGTCAACTACTATTTATTAATGTCTTGCCTCTCATTCACTAAATTATATTCAGCTATTAAACGCCCGATGTCCCGCGACTTTCGGCTTCTGCCTATGGGAAGACCACGTCTAGTGGGTAGGCTTGTCGCGAGGGATCAAAAAAAAATTCTCCCATATATATATAGGAATGTTTTCATCCTTAGCGGTACCGGTAGAAATCAACTATACCTTGCCAGCGGTACCATCGCCCCTGCCTCCCCCCCTCAAAAAAAATTTTTTTTTTTTTTTTTTTACCTTTGATAATTCATAAATCTCTTATTACATTGTAAATAGTTTAATCCTCATTGTAGACATTATATTTGAATGGTTTAATAATAATGGGATTAATACAATAATTTATAACATATAAATGAACATGCAATAGAAAGCATTCCAGAAACACCTGCGCGCTCGAACGTGCCCTTTTCACAAAATACTGCGCGTTGAACGTGCCCTTTTGACAAAATACTGCGCGTCGAAAGTGCCCTTATGACAAAAAAGCCCCCCTGCCCTTTTCAAATCCTAGCCCGAGCACTGCACTCATCCTGCAGGCCCAGTGCCTTGCAATTTTCTCTCGTCCTGCATACACATGCTTTTGTCCTTGCAGTGCATGCCGACTGCGGTTCAACACCATATTTCACGTTCAAATATTACATCAATGATCCAATATTTACCTGGGACATGGTCTCACATATTTATTGCAAGAAAAGACAGTCCTACTGGTACTGGTCCGTAAAAAATGTTTTAACAGATTGATTTCACTTGTCCTGTTGGAAAAGACCTTTAGGTAAATTCCCTTGTGTCAATACAATTTTCCGCCCCTGATAACATGTGTAGAATTTAGCCAAAGCATGTAACATTTTAGACTAAGTATATTATTGGAAAGGGAAATCCCTGAAACGTAACTGCTTTCGAATTTAATTTGACAACTGTACAGAAGGCAAAGCACACAAAAACCTCTACAACATATTTTATTGCATGACAACATAAACACAATTGCAGTCAAAAAATAAATTTAAAGATATATTTACAGAATGGCAAACAAAATAATTTAAGATCACGTGCAGTGTTTCTTGGCTTTGTTAATATCGTTAATCAGTTCTTTCATATATTTGATCTCCCTCTGTATAGAATCCACTCGTTCACGTAGTTCCTTGTTCTTATCAGCAAGTCTAGCTTCTTGCTCTTGTATAGTTTCTTTTTCCGCACGTTTTTTCTCTCGATACCGAGTAGCAGCATTCTTGTTTTGCATCTTCTTACGAACTTTCTTATCCGACACATGTTCATATTCAGAATCATAAGTAGAAGACCTTGACTTTCTTTTTGATTTTAATTTTGTGAAGTCCTTTTCAGAGACTTGACTGCTTTTAACAGAACTTATGTTGCTGTCGTCACTAAAGTAGCTTGTGTCAATGGTGCTAAGGTTGTCACTTTCATCTGCCACAGATGAGCTGGACAAGAAAGAATTTGGTTCATCAAGAAATGTTGGATTATTCACCGTTAATGGTTCAGCCTTAATGTTGAAGTCTTGCAGCTCAATGCTGGCAATCATGGGAGCATCTTCTGGCATTTCAATGAAATCGTGAATTGAATTTTGAACGTCATCTTCCAGGTGTACATCATATGTTATGCTTTCCTCCAGGAAAGATGAGAAGTCTATATTCGGCACCTGAGCAATGGGTGAAGTTGCTGAAGAAATCGACACTTTTGGAGTTGGAGGTTGGATATTGACAACCGGTTCAACTTTTGCAACAGCGACAGCATTTTTGAGTGCCCAGTTCTCAGTTAGCAATGTTTTGAGAAGTTCAAAGGCTGCAAGTTTCATTCCTTCCTTCCTTGGTTCGTCGTCTTCTTTTGAAGTTGTGTAGGTTATTACTTGTGACATTTGTTGAAGAACGGAGGGCTGGACAACAACAGGTGTTGTGAGAGTAGGTTGTTCCTCAAATGATTTCGTTGTGAGAGTAGGTTGTTCCTCAAATGATTTATCTGTATCCAGAAAGGATCTGATGTCCACAGATTCCATCCAGTCATCCCCAAGTGGATCTGAAATGATAAATTTTATACATTTAGACTATCAATTGAAATGAAAATGTGTTTAATTGACTAATAGTCGTATGAGTCTGTAACTAAAGGATGTTATTTTTTCTGCTGTGATGTAAGTTGAATGGATTGTGAGGCATGTAATCAAAAACATGGTATATGTTATCAATATGTCTGTTAAAACCTATTACTACAGCTGCATTTCTAAAATCACAGCAATATAACAGATGCTTACCTCCAGCAGGTTCTGGAAGGAGGAAGTCTTCCAGAGATTGCTGGACATCCCGATGGCGAGACTCGAGTGGCTTGAGAGGCCCATCAAGGTCTAGATCAAGAATGCTACTCTCGGAACCAAGGTCAGCGGCAAATGTATCTGCCGACAGACCTAACATGTCGTCCAGAAAGCAGGACTGTTGCCTGAATTCCATCGAATCGTTGAAGAGATCCATTCTCATCATCTTCGTATGTGCTTGTTAACGAGCTGTGTGTGGCAATTGCCAGGAACAATATGGTCGGGGACCTGAAAACACCGAAGGTTACTTCTGAGACATTTACGTTACAAAAATACAAATAAACATTATTCAAGCAAGCGGTTGGAACCAGTCTTTTATTAGCTTCGTTTCGTCTTCATTTATTAAAAATATAATCTTCAAAGCACATTTTTAATTAAATGTGAGCCAAGTTAACTTAATCTTATTTTATCTTACAAAGAATAGTAAATATTACAATTTGTTTGTTTGCATGCTTATACTAGACCATTGTTAAGTCTGGATCTCGTACATTCAACGAAAGACCAAGTGCCACGTGTTAAAACAAGAACACAATTTAAATCACAATTTAAATAAGATATCAAATAAAGAAGTCAAATTTACTTACGCCATGATTGAAATAATCTTTAGAGTCGTTGGTGCAAAGCAATGCTTTTGCACGGGTTTCTTTTGCCCAATCACGCTGCCATGATTATGCGAATCACTTTGTAAGCTTCTTTAACTCGTGTTTGTAGAATGTGAAATGGCGCACATAGAGTTCTAATTGTATTTTCTAGAGAAGTAGTACAGATTTCCTACTCGTAGTAGGGGTAAAAGTGTGTAGACAAATACTTCGGTACTTTTTATTTAACTTGAACACAACATGAAAAAGGCGTTAGAGTAATATGAAGATTATATTACATATTATGTTGATTTGTATATCCAGGACAAGATATAATAAATGCACTATTTTGCGATTCGCGTAGAAAACCAATGGCTCTGCGGTCAAAAAATTGCATCAGAATGTTGGCCGATTGCCAAAAAATGTATTGTTCCTATATCATTGGTTGTCATTGACACACCTCCGTTGCTCTGATCCTAATTTTAGAACTTACATTGACGTCACGCGATGAGTAAGTTAAGTTTACTTCCGCAAGGACTGATTACACGAGGGGTTGTTGACATTTACACCATATGATCAATTCAATCACCACAATGGACATCATCTGGATAACAAAAGCAAAACAGTGTCATCAAGAACTCGTAATTTATTTAATGACTTTAGTCGTTTTAGCATGTCGGTTTATTCATTTGGTCTCTGACTACATTAAATTACTTATAAGATGCTGTTTAGTGGAGTTGGCACATTATTCGTATGGGATCAATCCGGATACAAATGCACAGTCGTTCTCTTAAAACAAAAAAGTACACTGTATTATTTTTCAAATGTATGCGACTTAGGGCCACCAAAATGCATGTTAGTAATGTGGTATTCTATTCTTTAAAGTGGAACATTTATAAAAGAAGGAAATTATTTTAAGTTATTTCGATTAAAAGACTGGCTTTTCAAATAAATTGAAGATTATTGAAATGCTCTTATTCTTAAAGTATGACATTCATTATGAATGATTAAAACATTTCTTGAGTCAAATATGTTAATTGACTAGAAAAATGTATGGCAGTGCTAGAAATAACTCTTAGTATCAGTACCAAAGTTCCAGTTAATTGCATTCTTGAGACTGGGTGTTGAAGCTGTTCATTTAATGGTCTGGGCTGACTTGATCATTTCTCAACTAGCCAAAGATAAAAAAAGATGCTTGTAGTCACAGAACAATGTTTAAAATGTTAATTGCAAAATCTTTGTTCACTGATACAACTATCCGCAACCATAATTTGATTGTCCAGAACGGTATCAATTTATTAATAAAGTAGACAGGGTTGAACCTTAGCAATATTTTAGCTCAATTTGTAATAGTATTATGACAGATCCAGATGCCATAAGGCATGATATCTTTTCTCTGTTTGTGTGTGACATTTTTCATTCAACTTTTTCTTCAAAAGACATCTCCTGTAGTATTGGATAGACGAAACTTAATAGAAATGTTTCTTGGGCAGTCTTTCATGAAAACTCTTTTACTGGTTGAGGTTGAGGTTGATTTATTACCAGTACTTCATGGAGTCAACTTCAAAGTTAAAATCTTTATGCTTGTTTCCTTTGTGTGTGTGTAAAGTTAAAACTTTAAAAGTCCTCTCCTCTCAAACAGCATGGCCCAGCAATTTAATATTTGCTATGCCAAAATGGTCGAAATAGACCCTGCTCTGGAGATAAATGGTTTCCCTTATTATAATGTATGTATTAAAAACTTAAAATGTAAATGCCTTTGCTAACGAAACTTGATTATAAATTCTCCAAAGTTATTTATTGGTAAGTATAATACTAAGGGGAGCTGGAACAGGGCTCAACATTAACGGTTGTCCGATTGCTCCTGGCAAGTAAAGGTTGGGTCCGGGCAAGTTATTTTATAATCTAGTTGTCCGCCCGGGCAAGTGCAAAAAAGAAAAAGAAAAACGTGTGTTTCTGTGGTTAAATAGTACAAATAATCACAAACGATTCGCCTAATGCACGAATTTACCTTGGCGATTGTTGTTTGCGGAAGTTCGAACTAACTAAGCATGGTGCGCTTGCATTTCCAAACTTATTTTTAGAAACACCGTAATTGGCTTGGGATTCCAAACATCGGCTTTCAAATGCTATTGTGTTTATCTTTTTCATTACTATTCAGTTACAAATAACATCGTTGGTTTTTTCAGTCACAAAGAAAACGACTATAATTAAAACTATATAAAAACAACAACAAATAGCTTCGGTACATACATATTTTATATTTTGCGACATACATTTTCAACAATCTTTTACTTTACGTCAATTGACATTTTTGTTACGGTTCACATGTTCAATGTTGTTTACAGAACTGTTAGCAGACGAGAAATGTCTAGTTTATTTAGCTTCGGCTTTGCAAGTAACTTTAAGTCTGCAAAATCCAATGAAAAATGCACAGAAAAATCATCCGTAAGTGCCAAAAAGTGCGAATTGAAACGAAAACGCATCTTTTTACCATAATGGAAAAGTGAGTTTGAATGGTTGAGATATGATGAATCGTTAGGAGCAATGTTTAATAATCAAATATTGGCACAAATCTACATTTAGACTTTAATTATACTTTAATTACTGTAATAATTTTGTTAAATGTGCAAAAATAAAAAAATGTTTTGTGGTATATCATTTTGATCTTTATTAAAACATATGAGGTTTACAGATAATGGTTTACAGTTAATGTGATATTTCATGTTTGGGCAAGTGGCTTTACGTTCAGGGCAAGTAGATTTTCTAAGTACTTGCCCGGCAGGGCAAGTTGGTTTTTAGGTTAATGTTGAGCCCTGTGGAAGAGTATACCCTTATCAGAAAGTACATCAAATGTTATACAGTGAGCAGACACTGTAGCAAGTGGATCCACACATGCCATTTCAGCTGACAGCTGATGATTCATTGATAAAAAAACAGTATCAGATTGATGCAGACCAAAATGGTCTGAGCTGACTTAAATTACTCAACTAGCCAAAGATAAAATTGTTTGTTCTGGTAGTCACAGAATGTTAAAATTATGCCTTTGGGTTTAAATTTGGCCACACCATTGTGATGAATTTTGTAAATAGATCTTCATAGCAAGGTATGTTCAAATTATGCCTCTGTTATCAAAAGTAGCTCCAAACCAGTGGGCTTGATAATTATACCACTAAGTCTAAGCTACAAGTTCTAGGGTTAATTTTCAAGTACCCTCAGAGTTCTCTTTTTTTAAAAGGTCTTAGTTGTTAGTTCCCTACCGGTTTCACCGGAGGGGACTTATGGTATTTGCTCCGTCTGTAAGTCAGTCAGTCAGTCAGTCTGTCACACTTTTCTGGATCCTGCGATAACTTTTATAAAGTTCTTAATATTTTTTTCATGAAACATGGATAGATGGCAATATGGACATTATGCACGTTATTTCATTTCGTTCCTACGTCAAAAATTCTGGTTGCTATGGCAACAGATAGACTAGAAATACTGCTGAAAATGGTGGTTTTCTGGATCCTGCGATAACTTTTAAAGTTCTTATTATTTTTTCATGACACTTGAAACATGGATAGATGGCAATATGGACATTATGCACGTCATTTCATTTTGTTCCTACATCAAAAATTCTGGTTGATATGGCAACAAATATATATAAAAAAATCTGAAAATTTCTGACAATGGTGGAGCTGGTAGGGGACTTATATTGCTTGGCAATAGTCTTGTTATTATCTGTTATGCCCTAAATACATCATATACACTGCATTGTAGGGTTTCAATGAAGCAGATGAAATAAGGTGTGAAGAAATAGGTGATGGCAACCTAAATGATGTAGCTCAACTATACACGCATGACGATGAAGGAAATCTTGTCAGAAGTGTTATTGTTAAACATTCTCTTCCATATATCAAGGTGATAATTTCATTCTTTCATTCTTTTAAAAAATTAATATATCCCACCGATTAAGCAGTGTTAAATATGTTAAGCTTTTTAGAATGTTGATAGGTTGTAATCATGATAATGAAAAAAACAACAAAATAGTGTGTGGTCCATAAATTATAAAATAATATTATTAATGTTTTAAACTTTTTTGCATAAATTATGCATTTTTAGCTTCTTATGGTAAGGTAGATATTTTGGCATAGCATTTTTTGTGTCATGTGTTGTTTGTAAACTTTTCCTTCAATCAAAATCTCTTAAACCTCTGGTCAGATTTTAATGAAACCATCTTTCAAAACTGTTCACATTGTTCCAGTCTGCAGCATATGTAGATCACATGAATATTGCTTTAAATTAAAACTCTATCTTTATTTCTGAAACTGCATGGGTCTAGTTTTACTATGTTGTGTTTTTAGCTCACCTGAGCACAACGTGCTCATGGTGAGCTTTTGTGATCGCTTTTTGTCCGTCGTCCATTGTGTGTTGTTCGACGTCAACATTTGCCTTGTTAACTCTCTAGAGCCCACATTTATTGTCCAATCTTCATGAAATTTGGTCAGAAGATTGGTTTTAATGATATCTTGGATGAGTTCGAAAATGGTTACGTTTGCTTGAAAAACATGGCTGCCAAGGGGCGGGGCATTTTTCCTTAAATAGCTATATATGGCTATAGTAAAATCTTGTTAACACTCAAGAGGCCACATTTATTGTCTGATCTTTATAAAACTTGGTCAGAAAATTCATCCCAATAATATGTTGGACGAGTTCGAAAATAATGCCTGTTGGTTGAAAAACATGGCCGCCAGGGGGCGGGGCTATTTTTCCTTATATGGCTATAGTAAAACCTTGTTAACACTCTAGAGGCCACATTTATTTTCCGATCTTCATGAAACTTGCTCAGAAGATTTCTCCCACTGATATCTTGGATGAATTAAAAATGGTAACCTTTGCTTAAAAAACATGGCTGCCAAGGGGCGGGGCATTTTTCCTTATATGGCTATATATGGCTATAGTAAAATCTTGTTAACACTATAGAGGCCACATTTATTGTCCAATCTTAATGAAACTTGGTCAGAAGATTCATCCCAATAATATCTTGGATGAGTTCAAAAATGATGCCAGTTGGTTGAAAAACATTGCCGCCAGGGGGCAGGGCATTTTTCCTTATATGGCTATAGTAAAACCTTGTTAACAATCTAGAGGCCACATTCATTGTCCAATCTTGATGAAATATGGTCAGAAGATTTGTCTTAATGATATCTTTAATGAGTTCGAAGATGGTAACGTATGCATGAAAAACATGGCCGCCAAGGGGCGGGGCATTTTCCTTAAATGGCTATATAAGGCTGTAGTAAAATCTTGTTAACACTCTAGAGGCCACATTTATAGTCCGATCTTCATGAAACTTGGTCAGAATATTGATCCTAATAATATCTTGGACGAGTTCAAAAATGATGCCGGTTGGTTGAAAAACATGGCCACCACGGGGGCAGGGCTATTTTCCTATTATGGCTATAGTAAAACCTTGTTAATACTCTAGAGGTCACATTTATTTTCCAATCATCATGAAACTTGGTCAGAAGATTTTCTTAATGATTTCTTGGATGAGTTCGAAAATGGTTTTGGTTGCTTTAAAAGCATGGCCTCAAGGGGCGGGGCATTTTTCCTTATATGGCTATATATGGCTATAGTAAAACCTTGTTAACACGATTCATTCCGATAATATCTTAGACGAGTTCAAAAATGATGCCGGTTGGATGAAAAACATGGCTGCCAGAGAGCGGGGCATTTTTCGTTATGTGGCTATAGTAAAACTTTGTTAACACTCTAGAGGCCACATTTATTTTCCGATCTTCGTGAAACTTGGTCAGAAGATTTGTCCCAATAATATCTTGTTATCTCAGGTGAGCGACTTTGGACCTTTCAGGCCCTCTTGTACATCTTATAGTGTTCCTCATCTAATTTACATAAAATCATGCATCAAAACTGGCCTCACATAGGGTTATATGACGAACATATTCTCATATAGTAAATAAAAAAAATCAATTTGGTCAAGGGTGTTATATTTGGACAGTAACATTTTTTACCATGGTGATTTTGTAAAATGTTTGTTTAATCATGCCTTGGGGTCAAAATTGGTTACACCATCGGGATTACATGAGGTGTAAAGATTTATATAGCAAAGTAACTTTATCTCAGAAATAACAAGGCCCACATTTTTTTTTTTTTTTTTTTTTTTTAATTCAATATCATACATACAATGTTAACATGTATATGATCATACAACATAGTGATTGTACATAGCAATATAGTTCAGACATGTTATACAAGATATGCTAATATATATATTTTTTTTAGAGAGAAAAGAAAAGAACAACAGAGGAATAGTTATGGAAAATGATGAGTTGTATAAAGTTGGAAGAAAAATATACTGGACTTGTGTGTTTTGTTGTATATTCACAATGATCTTGTCTGATTGAAAATAAGAATAAAAAAATAAAAAATAAACAAAACTATTTTAGAGAGATAAACTAACATTAGAGTGAAATGTATATAAGTGGACAAAACATTATGAGAATTTAATCCGATTCCATTTTTGTTCAAAGATTTGTAATGTGTCATTACTGAGGGCTATTTCTTTCTCAATCTGGATTTTTAGTTTAAGACTATGGACAAAACAATTAAAATTTGGTACTTGTTTTTTGTACTTCATGTTTAAGATAAAATATTTCATCAATATAACCATAAAATTCACAATATTATTACAGTCTATTGATTTCAATGAGTTAATTCCGAAGCTTACATTTAAGAAAGATAGTTTAACGTTTAGTTGATGTTGTTCAAGAAAAGATACTAATTGATTCCAAATAGGCTGGATGTGTTTGCACTCCCAGAAAAGATGTTCTATAGTTTCAATGTTTTCACTGCAGAAGTCACACAGATTTGAGTTAGATAATTTACATTTAAAGAGATATTTATTTGTAGCTATAATTCTATGGATGTATTTATATTGAAAGTTTCTCAGTGTGCTTTCAATAGTTGCTTTATATGGCATGGTAAATATGTGTTTCCAATTAAGTTCATTTTCTCCAAAAAGGACTTGCCATTTATTTTGGATTTTGGAGTTTTCTGTAGGGTTTTTAATTTGTAGTGTGTAAAATATTTTATTTGTTTTGTTTTTTCTTCCAAGTATGTTTTCTACAAATGTTGTTTGAGTACATGGTGTATTATTTGTATTGGTTTCAGATTTAATATGTGTGGGTATGCTTTTGATTAGTGTGTAGTACTTCAGAAAATCATTTGAAGGTATTCCGTATATGTAGCATATATTATCAAAAGAGTAGAAATCCTTAATTCTGTAGTCATATAATTGGTCGACATATTTAATGCTTCGTTCAAACCAGTCTTTATAGAAAAACGTCTTATTGTTTGAAGTTATGTCTTTATTGTTCCATAAAATTGTTTTACTGCTGGTTTGGGTCTCTAAGTTATGAGTGACATCACTCCACGCTGATAGAACATCAGACAGAAATATGTTTTTGTTTGCAATTTCATGTAAGATAGTATTGCTGATGTTACATTCAAAGAGTAAGTAGTCACCATATTTTTTTAGGATTATCTGGTAGAATAATTTCCATTTACTCGTATTGGTATTATCTAGGTATCGTTTAACCCAGCTGCATTTGATTGCATTCATGAATGAGTCAATGTTCGTTAATTGGATACCTCCATTTTCTACAGATTGAATTAACTGAGTTCTTTTTATTTTATCAGGCTTACCGTCCCATATGAAATTAAATATTGCTGATTTTATATCGTTAATAACATCATTTGGTGGATTTGGGAGAACTGTTAATACATATATTAATTTAGGAAGTGCAAACGTTTTCAATACTGTGTTTTTTCCGATAAGTGTAAGTTTACGATGATGCCATGATTTTAAGCAGTTTTTAAAATTCTGTAATTTAGGTATTATGTTTTTAAGAACTGTATCCTTTTCATTATTCAGGCCCACAGTTTTGATATTTGATGTGTGATATCAGATAGTGGTACTTTAACAAAGATTGCCCATGGGGTCAAGATTAGCCACACACTTGTGATTACATTATTCATACAGAATTTTAATAGAAAGTTACAGAAAAAATCTCTGAAACTGCAAGTCAGGTCTTTTATATTTGATGTGTAACATTGTTAAGGGGTTGTTTAACTCATACTCTTTGGATCCAAAATTGCCAGGCTGACTGTAGGCATTTAATATTTGGTGTGTAACATTAAAGAGTGGTTTTCTACTAAGTTTGATCAAATGTTGCCCCTGGAGTTGCCACACCCAAGGGGTCACATGTTTAGCATAACAGCTTTGAAAAAAAATATCCATGAAACCACTTGATGCACAGTTTTGAAATTTGGTATGTGACATCAGTTTGGGTCCATTTCAGAGATTGTACAATTCATGCCCCGGGGGTAAGGAACTGGTCACCCCATTAGGCAGATAACCAATTTTCGCCCTCTTGTTATGCCTTGACATATATTTTTAGAATCTTTCTGCTGCAGCAATTCTTTAATTCCAGGGTTTCATTTATACTCGGGTGGCAGGTAAACAGCACTGCTGTTTTGTACAATTATTTTAACAAAACTTGGCTTAGTAGTACCTTTTGAAATTCTAGTATAAAACGCTCCCTCCTTCAACTTTCTTTTTTCCCCTGACAGTGTCTGGGTCCCGGGTTTCCTTGTTCTGAAGCCAGGACTGCAGTGGAGTATCAGGCACTGGTAAAGTTCCACACTTTGTCCCCTGGCAGTGTTCCTACTCCATATCTGTACGACCAAGGCATTCATTCAAGTGAGGATACTTACATACTGTTTAGTTGTTAGCTTTATTAAGGTTATGTTTTAAAGGTTTTGTAGAGTAAGTTGAATCTTTACAGTCCTGATGTATTTATAGAATATAATTGCAATATTCTTTAACATAAGTGGTTAAATCGTCTGGAATTAAACCATTCATTGCAGCCATAATTGTTATATAATGCTCAATACTTTTTTAAATTAAAATTAAATTAATATTTGACTGAAGAAATATTTGAAAATAGCTCAAAATGCTGATCTTCTGGATCATTTCATTCTTGTACTGACAAATTTCAAATGATTACCTGACAATGCATAGTAGTATGTGTAAAAATGAGATTCTCTCAAGGATCCATTTTGTTTTCAGTGTTCATGGAGGATCTCCGTGGTTACAAAGTGATGCGAACAGAGCTGATGGAAGGTGCGTTCAAGATGTCATGGGTGAGCGACGTGGCCATACATCTTGCAGACGTTCATAGACAAACCCATCTGGCTGTCATAGGACAAGAGGCACTGACTACATTAGCTAAACAATTTGAGTAAGAGACCATTCCAAAACTAGTGTATAACTTAAATTGTTATATGCATTTTGACTTCCTATTGTTTCAAAATCTTGTGTGTTCACTGCTTTAAATATTTATGTGCACAACAAAATTAGATTTTTGCTTAACTTATCAAAGATTTGTTTTTAAGAAAACAAAGTGGTTATCGTTCTTACAATTAACAAGGTTGGTTTGTATGACCCTGATTTAAGCAGAAGGGCATATAGTAGACCCCTGTGAGCGTGTGTATGTTTGATTGTGTGTTTGTGCGGGACATTTCATATCCTGCCCATAACTTGGATGTTCATGGTGGGATTTCAAAATAAATTGGCAGAAATAGGGCTTTTTTACCTTCTTTATCAAGGGCCTTATATAGGCCCCTTCCCCCAAGAGAAAGGCTTTTCCCCTAAAAGAATTTCATATCATATGATTTTCCCCAAATTTCATGCCCACTTTGGGAAATGTCTCACCGTTTTTAAGTTTTGTCGATATTTTTTCCCCAAATTGGAAGGCTAGGCCCTTTTCCTAAATCAAGACAAAAGCCTTGGCAGAAATGATCCATCATATTAAGTTGCAATCATGTTGCTTGCTTCAAGGTCAAGGTCTTAACAGACACTTGGAGTGTTTTACTTAATTTTTTTACTTATTTTTACATATTCCTTAAATTTTTATATAGTGAAGGAACTGTAGATACATTTCTAACTAATAGTTAAATTTATTTTATAGATGGACAATATTATTTCTAAATTAATAAATAAATAAATAAATAATAATAAAAATAGTGGCAAACAAAACTTGTATCTTTGTCCAGTGAAATATAGAGGGGGAGTCTTTGTCCTTCTTACACATTTCTAGTCTCAAATTCTTTATGAATTATTTAGTTGACATTCCAAGTACTTTATCTTAACTCATTGATAAAATAATTATGTAAACAACAGCAGGTAACTATAACATTTATTTTAGTCCAGTTCTGTGGTGCCCTTTTTAAATGACATTGAAGTTTTAAATAATTTCCCAGTATTAGTATTGACTTGAAATTCAGAACTTTTCATCTGGCAAACCCATTGCATTATCAATTGACCAATGAACAATCAAATAGAAGCTGGTAAAGCATCCATAATCTGTTGGCAAGGCTGTTAATTACAAGAGCAAGTGTTGTTGTCAAAGTTGTTTTTTAACTTTTAAATGTCTGCTATTAATGTGTTTTTAAATTTTTATTTTTTAATATATTTGATATAATATAGAACCATATATCACTTCTTTGTTGGATATTGGTATAAAAGGGACTTAATGACAGATATTGATATTTTGAAATAATTTCATTACAAGTTACGTAATTATTGCAAAAGCTGCAATATTTTGATTAATGCACAGCTAAACATCTTCAGAAAAAAATGAAATAAATGTTTGCTTTCTTCAGGATTCGAACCCTGGTTCTTTATGAGAAAAATCTAACATGCTAACACTCAACATTTAAGCTAAAATGCTAACACTTAACATTTAAGCTTTATATGCTAGCACTCACCCTTCAGGCTTTACATGCAAATACTCAATATTTAGGCTAAAATATTAACACTTAGCCTTCAGACTAACATGCTAACTCTAAACATTCAGGCTAACATGCTCACACTTGACATTCAGACTAACATGCTAACACTTAATCTTCAGGCTTTGCATTGTAACACTAAACCTACAGGTTTTAAATGCTAACACTCAATCTTCAGGCTTTACATGCTTACACTCAATATTCAGACTTTACATTGTAACACTAAACCTTCAGGCTAATATGCTAACACTTAACCTTTAGACTAACATGCTAACACTTAACATTCAGGCCTCACATGCTAACACTTAACTTTCAGGCTTGAAATGCTAACACCTAACATTCAGGCCTCACATGCTAACACTTAACCTTCAGGCTTGAAATGCTAACACTCTACATTCAGGCCTCACATGCTAATACTCAACCTTCAGGCTTGAAATGCTAACACGTAACATTCAGGCTTTACATGCTAATACTCAACCTTAAGGCTTTACATGCTAACACTTAACCTTCAGGCTTTGCATGCTAACACTTAATCTTCAGACTAACATGCTGACATTTAACCTACGACTAATATGCTAAAACTGTACCTTCAGGCTAATATGCTAACACCAAACCTTCAGGCTTTACATGCTTATAATTACAACTTCTGTCACTTTCATATGAATGCTGCATTCTGATTGGATAATTTGTTCACGTGACCAGTTTTTCATTTTTGGATGAACCCACTTCGCATGCAAATTTAAACTAAAATATTTATGGCGCTACTTTCTGGTCATAAACAAGTTGCCAAAAATGCTGTTATTTTGTGCATGAAACTTAATGGCGTTGTTTTTTATTGGTCAATAGCGAAATGATGTTTTTTTTTCGCGAACTTCAACGATATACCCATTTGACGGAGATGAAACCGAAACTGAAAATAGATTCATACGCTAGATTAAAAACGATTTTTAGCTCGACTATTATATTTGAAATATATAAAGTGGAGCTATCCTACTCACCCTGGCGTCGGGTTTCCGTTAGCGTTAGCGTGCAAATGTTAAAGTTTTCGTACTACCCCAATTAGTTTCATTGTCCCTTGACATATTGCTTTCATATTTTGCATACTTGTTAACCAACATGACCCCAACCTTTAAACAAGAGCAGACAACTCTATCAAGCATTTTGTCATAATTATTGCCCCTTTTCCACTTAGAATATGCAGCAAATGTTAAAGTTTTCGTGCTACCCCATTTATTTTCATTGTCCCTTGACATATTGCTTTCATATTTTGCATATTTGTTTACCAACATCACCCCAACTTATAAACAAGAGCAGACAACTCTATCAAGCATTTTGTCATAATTATTGCCCCTTTTATACTTAGAATATGCATATTATTGATAAATCTATGTTAAAGTTTGCGTACTACCCCAAATATTTCCTATATCATTTGACATATTGCTTTTATATTTTGCATACTTGTTTACCAATATGACCCCAACCTATAAACAAGAGCAGACCACTGTATCAAGCATTTTTACATAATTATGGCCCCTTTTACACTTAGATAATTGAACATTTTGCTTAAATTGCCATAACTTCTTTATTTATGATCACATTTTATTATTACTTTGACAAAACAACACTTACCTGAATACCACAATGGATTCCACCCAAACAATATATATACACCCCTCTCACCCCCCCCCTACCCCCCCCCCCCCCCCCAATTTTTTTTTTCCTTTTTTTTTTATTTTTGAAAGATCGTCTTATAAATAATTGAATATGATCAATTTCCCCATGATGGCTTACGTTATACCGTCAAGCACTCGAATAATCGAGCGCGCTGTCCTCTGACAGCTCTTGTTATGACACTTACCACGATAGAATTTCAGCTTTAAGATCATTTTGTGTTGTAATCATAAGAATTGAATAGCATTTTTATGCATTTCATGGGTGTATTAACTGTCAAGGAAAAATACACCTAATTTATGCATAAACGCCGTCGGCATTTATGCAAAGTAGGCGTAATTTTCCCATAGTTCGTACAC
This sequence comes from Dreissena polymorpha, assembly GCF_020536995.1. Classification (NCBI taxonomy): domain Eukaryota; kingdom Metazoa; phylum Mollusca; class Bivalvia; order Myida; family Dreissenidae; genus Dreissena; species Dreissena polymorpha. Next base: position 29,737,650 of record NC_068356.1, on the reverse strand, counting down.
CGATGAAATGCAGAAATATGCTATTCAATTCTTAAATACTTATCATTCAGGCTTTACATGCTAACAATTAACCTTCAGGCTTTACATGCTGACACTCAACCTTCAGGTTTTACATTGTAGGACTTAAACATCAGACTACCATGCTAACACTTAACCATCAGGCTAACATGCTAACACTTAACTTTCAGGCTAATATGCTAACACAAAACCTTCAGGCTTAGATGCCTAACACTCAACCTACAGGCTATACATGCAAACACCAACCCTTCAGGCTATACATGCTTATACTCAACCTTCAGGCATACATGCTAACACTTAACCTTCAACACTTAACCTTCTGGCTTACATCTAACCTTCAGGTTATACATGCTAACACTAAACCCACAGGCTATACATGCTAATACTAAACCTTCAGGCTAACATGCTAATACTAAATCTTCAGGCTATACATGCTCACACTTAACCTTCAGACTTACACGCTAACACTCATCCTTCAGGCTAACATGCTAGCACTTAACCTTCAGACTTACATACTAACACTAAACCTTCAGACTAATACTCAACCTTCAGGCATACATGCTAACACTTAACCTTCAACACTTAACCTTCTGGCTTACATATAACCTTCAGGCTAACATGCTAACACTAAACCCTCAGGCTATACATGCTAACATTAAACCTCCTGGCTAACATGCTAATACTAAATCTTCAGGCTATACATGCTCACACTTAACCTTCAGACTTACATGCTAACACTCGCCCTTCAGGCTAATATGCTAGCACTTAACCTTCAGACTAACATGCTAACACTTAACCTTCAGGCTAACATGCTTAAACTTAACCTTCAGGCTAATATGCTAACACAAAACCTTCAGGCTTACATGCCTAACACTCAACCTACAGGCTATTCACGCTAATGCCAACCCTTCAAACTATACATGCTTACACTCAATCTTCAGGCTAACATGATAACACTTAACTTTCAACACATTACCTTCTGGCTTACACTGAACCTTCAGGCTTTACATGCTGACACTCAACCTACATGCTAACATGCTAACACCAAACTTTCAGGCTAACATACTTACACTAAACCTTCAGGCTATACATGCTAACACTTAACATTCAGACTAATATTCAACCTTCAGGCTTCATTCACATACTCTTTAATGCTGACTTGGTATGACAAATAACAAATTATGTCCATATTACCTTTGAAAACATTGCAGTTTTTGTCAATTTGTATGGATGATTAATCATGAACACATTTTTATTAGTACTATATTCTTAATGGCTGTTTTGTGTTTTGTTTTTATGAATGTCATGTTTGATTTCTTTTTAGAATCTTTTTCAAATTTGTCAACATTACCATTTTCCAATCTATGAACATGTTCCTTTACATGTTTAGATCATATTGTTTTCGTTTAGCAATCTACATGTTTAAACTGGTAAACACAAAAGTTATGGTGACTCTGTTCATAAGAGCTAGTGATTGTATCACAGGAATTGGATAATTCAATCCTTAAGACTTCAAAGAATTTTAATCACATGTTCATGAGACGTTTACAAATTTAGCTGTTACACTGGTTAAACAGCTTAGGTTTTTCCCTGTACACTCCACTCCCATTTCCTTTTCAACTATCTAATATAAATGAGAGGTAACTATGTATAACGGTCTGATACAGTTTACAAATTGGAACACTGCTGTTATGTCCTGTTTAATGTAAGCCAACTATTTTGAAATGCTTCATTGGAAATTGGACTATTTCCAGCTAGAACACGTAACATGATCACAATATGTCACAGTTTCTGAATGGGCTGTTTTACCCCAATGTTTACTACAGTTTGGAGGTTGGCCAGGTCTTGTATTCAGATCACCTCCTGTGGTGGCAAAAAGATTAGATATAGAAGATTAATACAAGGCCACTTATATTATCTAAGTATGAATTGTGGCAGTTTATATGCTTATTATTTGTTCAGATATACTGGTAATTAATATCCCAGACTGATATGATCAATGTATTTTATGCTTTCCGGTGGTTTTATAGAGAAATATCAGTGATTTAAACTGATAATCTCACTGTTTCAAACAGTGAAAATTATCAGTGAAAATTATTGATAATTTTCATTATTATACCTCACTTTTATTTACAATGCTAAACTCCCATAGGCCATCATGACATAGAAATACTGTCAGACCCAGCGGGAATAAATTTACTGTCCAAAATATACTGTATCCCGCTGCCAAAGCAATCACGTGCCACCAGCGGGAAAACATTTACTGACAAAAAAATACTGTATCCCGCTGCCTTAGCAATCACGTGCGGAATGTTCGAAAATTATACTGTCCCATTCGCGCATGCAGTACGCAGTTTTGCGTGTCCGTTGTATTTGGATAATTAAAATATCGATTGCAGCTGAAACTGTGCTGTAGAATAGATAAATGCCATTATTTTAGCTTTGACGGGAGTCAAAAAGAAAATCAATTCAGTATACTGTAAACGACACGCTTACCTCAAAGGCAACTTTAATCCAATGCTAATAACAATAAAGTTACAACGATAAACACTTCCAGTGTCTGTTCTTAAGGTGTTATGCATGACAAACACACAATCCGAAATACGTTTTGGATTCGTTCGATGCTTTAAACAAATATTTTACTGTAATAAAAAACACCACGTCCATATTGTTGTCCCAAAATAATTCGTCACCGAAATGACGTCACACAAGTACGTCATAAATTGCGTAATCAAGTGATGAAAATAAAATACGGAAAGCTGGTTCTGTAATAGATCTATATTTTTAAAGTATAATTGGCGACTAAGAAAATTGATGGGATAAATTGATTACTAGGTCGGTGCCGAATAAAGCGAAGTTCATTTTGCTCTGCCCGTAAATCTGAACCACTCAACATATTAATGGTTGTTCATTGCTGACATTAAATTCAATTATTGAATATTAAAATTGTTCATGGTTCATATAAATTGTTCACGTTTGAATACTTTATTCGGTATAATAAAATAAATATTACATGTCTGACAGGGTGACAGTAAATTTGTCAATTTTCGGAAAAATACTGTCAACCTTGGCTTCGCCTCGGTTGACAGTATTTCCTCAAGTTGACAAATTAACTGTCACCCTGTCAGCCATGTAATATTTATATACTGTTTACTGTGAAATGACGTCATTTTTTTGATGAAATGACGTCATTATCCAATCGAAATTCTTTAGTTAAACACTTTAACAATGTATATACACTGTGAAAAAATGCATAAAATAAACAGAAAATTTGTTGGATTCGGTGGAATATCGATTTTAATTCACTCGTGATCATAGAAAATATCATTTTCTATGATCACTCGTGAATTAAAATTGATAATCCACCGAATCCAACAAATATCCTCTATATAATATAAGTGAACTTTTGAAGTTCTTCAACAGTTTCATCAGTTTATTGTTGCTCAGCACATACATATTTGATATGAGTTTTCAAATATATAGACATAAAAAGCCCAGGCTGTTGGTCATGACTTTAAAAAATAACAAAAGTTATTTTAAATATTTATTTATATGTTAAAATGATTTATTTTATCATCAGGTCTGAAAAAATACTAGGTATGGGAATGAATACTGAAAGGATATTAAATATACATGTTTTATTGTAGGAATATATTCAGTTATTTAATTTTTAAACATTAGATTTAAATGTCCGATCTTACAAACGTCCAGAACAAAGAAGTGTTCCTAATTGCAACAAATACCACTATAAATTGTATCCTATATGCATCGGTGAAAAAGGGATAGAGAGATCATTTTTGAAAACAAAAACTTATTATAATGTTCGTCCTTTGTAATCTAAACAATTTATTTGCATAAGGTACATGTATCAGATATTTCTGGTTAACATACAATCATTATCCTCATTTATTTCAATACTCTACTATTTTACATGCCAACTTCGTCATATTACTTCAACATAATTCCAAATATTTTAGGGTGGCATTGTGCTTTGCATTTACTTAATATTTGTTAGAATCTAAATGTTGTATTTATCTTATATATCTACTTTGAAATGAACATTCTGGAGCCTATGATACAAAAAAGTCATCAGGACTAAACAAAAAATATGAGTTTGCACTTAAGTTCCTTTGCATAAAAATCAAATATTCAAATCAGAATTTTTTATTAGAATATTTGGTCCGATTTGGAATATTGGTTCCCATCCCTAGAAAATTACAATTACAAACATAACTGTTTTTAAAGGGCACATATTGTTCTTGGTGATATTTAAGCAAAGATTTTCTGTATTCTACTTTCAGAAAATATCACATTCTTACCGTATGTATGTTTCGTATAGTGCTGCACACATGATGATACATGTAGTGGGTTGATAGTGGAAGACTTTCCCTGTTTTAAATGGCATTTTGAATATCAACCAATGAATGCATAAGTGTAAAAATGTTAGATAGTTTTCACATTCATATCTTTTATCATGTTGCGTGGCTTACATTATTTGACATATGATGTACCTTTTAAAACCTTTTGCTTATGCACTGGTTTACATTTCAATGCACGATCATTTGCAGGAACATTGACATGGTGACCTTAACCAAGCAGTACGTGTTTACATTCCCATTCCTGTGTGAGGGCACCAACAACAGATGTTCCCAGGAGATTGCCGAACATCTGGACAGGATATATGCAGACGAGCAGGTCACAAGCACTGCGAACAGAATGCTGAAGTTATTCTTGGAGAAGAAAGAATGTCTACTACATGGTGATCTTCATACTGGATCGATCATGGTCGATGCTGACCACGCTCGTATGTTTGATGTAGAGTTTGCGTGTGTGGGCCCAGCATCATTTGACGTGGGAATGCTGCTGGCCAACGTGATATTTGAGTACTATAGACACATGAGTATTGAGACCAACAATGATGAGCACCGACAGTTTGCCTATCTGATGATTGATGCGGGGAAAGAACTAGGTACGACTTCTATATAGCATTGTTATTATCCCACTAAGAATTATTGATACAGTGCCTTTTTACCGTCTAGAAAAGGGGTCAAATAACAATCATCTATCAACAATATTTTGTAAACATCTTATTTTTGCATAAAAACCCTTACCTTATATTAAACTTTTTGTTTTCACTCATCAAATATTTTTTAACAGATGAGTTTATTTTACAAAACAAGTCTGGAGCACAATCTCAAGGATGTAAAAAAAATATATAGTTAAGTCCATTTAATAATGATAATAACTTTCATTTATTAGACCTAAAAAGGGTTTTACAAATGCAAGCTATTCCTTTTTTCATATAGCCTGTCATATGTGATGTATTATAATGTTCCTGTATGTTATTGTTTTTGTTACTTTGACATTTTAGCTCTATTCCCAATGGACTTTTTTGTTTGTAAAAAAAAAGACTCCTTTGTAGTAGAAATAGAAAGCTTCACATGTTATAGAAGAACATGAATTTAAACTAGTGTTTGATCCAGTTTCAAACATGGCCCAGATGTCATTCAAACAGTCTCACATAGACTGGCAATACATGTAGCCTCTAGAGTGTTCACAAGGCAAATGTTGTCTATGGGTGGCCAACAAAAGGCAATCACATAAGCTCACCATGAGCACCTTGTGAAAAGTTGGCCTAAAAATATGTAATAGAAACAAAATGAGAGTCAAGGGACACACACAGCAAGTACATTACTTTTTTTCGTCTAGATTTACCGTAGTCAATCTAGATCTTTGATACACTGTGTGCAGCGGACCCTCAGCACTTGCCTACATACCATAGACTATATATACCATGGTCAGAACACAAATAACAGTAAACAAGGCACACTCTGGATCATTTAAATGAATCATTTCATTCTAAAATTTTAATCATCAGTCTATAAAAACAAAATCATTCAACCAAAATAATGTAAATAAGTAAAAATGGAATCAGGTTTCTCTAACAATTTGGTAAAAATATTTTTATGTTACATTTTGTTCATTGCTAAAATTATACTATCAACAGGCAGTTTTGGCCAGGGGAAATAAAACACTTATGTTTTTCTTGTCATAAAGTTTGAGTCAGGGGAAACTAATAAAGGAAAGTTAAATAGGACAAGTAAGAGTTGTCCTTCTTTAACATAAATATTTGTGCTGAACTAAAATTAGGTAGAAAATAATTGTATGTAATGTTTTAATGCATCCGAAGGAGGGCTATAGTGATCACACTGTCCGTCCATGGGACTCTTCCTAGAAAAATGTGGAGTCCCAAACTGATTTGACAAAAATCCAATAATTGGAGCCAGTTATAGATATCTATTAATTTCTTAATTTCAAGTAAAAACCTCCTTACTCAATAAAATACTACCCGTCATCAATTAAGGCTTTTCAATAAAGGCTATACAATTTAGTTTTGCAATAATTCAACCATTTAAGTTGCAACATTATTTTACAGTTTCATTTAAAAAAAAAAGCTTTCAAAAGTTTCTAAGCCATTCACCTCAAAGAACAAAACTCTCCTGACTCTTAAGGTTTCACTGTAGACATAAAAACATTTTCAATGTTCTCAGCAAAGTTTTATGAAGAGTGGGTGAAATGTGAATTGCATAGAGTTCAAATGATTTAACAATAGCCAAATACAGAAAACTGCCTTGCTCCATGACAGCCATGTTTTTCTACTGGACCAGACACATTTTCAAAGGCAGTGAAGATATAATAAAAACAAGCAAATTGGTTGAATTGATATCCCCCGCCAAATAAATTTTGTTTATGGATGGGTGTAAAACTAAAAGAAAAGGTATAAGTGAAGGGTTGTGCCTTTTGTCAATTATTTTTTAACTCAAACACATAGGTCTTGCACTGCCTGATAATTGAGAACAATTAAATCAGGACATTTTGAGAATCCCTTTTAGTATGGTAGATTCCTTACCAAATAAGGCATATTAAATCAAAATGTGCGATTTTTACGTTTGTGTGTGACTTTGACCATGACCCTAACAACCTGGATCTTATATTTGACACTCAGCAAGATAATGGAGAACAATTGTGCACAGTTATTACAAAATCCCTTGATAAATAGTAAAGGAATGACTAAATAATGAATAATTCATCAAGTTTGTGACCTTTGACCTCAATGTGTGACCTTGACCTTAGCTCCTAGGATTATGGATGTTGAATGTGAAGCACCCCCAGACGATTGAGAACAACTATGGCAAGTTTCATGGCTCTGGCTCATGTGTTAATGGAGATAAAGCTCTAAGCTTATATTTAAAAGCATTTTTTCAAGATACAAAGGGCCATATCTCCGTTATTAACAGATGTCGTAAAATGCCATTTGGCGTGCATCATCATCTTATCCATCCATATATATACTCATACCAAGTTTCAATGAAATCCGCCTAAGCACTTCCAAGATATGGCTCCGGACACAAAAGTGCGGACAGACGGACAACGCCAAAACAAAATATCCCTACGCCTATGGCGGGGGATAAAAAAGGAAGATAACTGTTATTTTGAGATATTCAGTACATCATGAACTTGCTCTCTTGTAAGTAAATGAATGTCCACAGTTCTATTTTGCTTTCTGTTTTTCCAGTGTCAGTGTATCTTGAGCATATGACAGCCTTCACTGGACTGGACAGAGCTACTTACATTGAAAACCTTGTGTCAGAGGTGGCTGGCTTTGCAGGCTGTGAAATCATCAGAAGGTAATGTTAGAACCATATTAGCCAGTCGCTTGAAATGCATGTCTGTAAAGCATCAACCCAGGGTAGCCTGTGCTTACCGCAAAGGCTAATCAGGGACATCACTTTCTGCTTGTATGGAAATGTTTGGTGTAAGGAAGCTAAATGACAATCTCAATCTCAAATGTCTAGGCTGAAAGTGTTATCCCAGATTGGACTGTGCACACTAATTTAAAGGTCAACTTTATAAAATTATACAAATAGTCTATTCATATGTTTGAGTACATCCTTGACATACATGCTATAGAGGTTATAATGATGGTTGTTGACTTCTGATATCATTTTATATAAAACAATTCTGATATATTGGTGATATAATAATGTTTTTTTTCCATATCTCACTACTGAGCATAATTAATAGAGGATATTTGTTCATGTCAGTGTAAGATCATTTGTTATTTCATGAGTGATCACAGAAAATATATTTCCACGAGTAGTGCAGCGGTGAAAATAACAGAATGTTTATTTTCACTGCTGTTATTTCAATGCAGAAATGTCATATTTAATCATTAGGTATAAAAGAAAACATCTTTTTAAACACATAAACAAATTTAACCACATGTTGGGAAAACTAGGTTAAGTGCATGTGCAGTCTGCACAAGCTATTCAGGGGCAATACTTTATGCTTTTAAGCAATTTTTTGTGTAACAGATGTCTTTTTATCCCCGCCAAAAAACAATTCGGATATAGTTATTGGTCCTGTCCGTCTGTGCGTCCGTCTGTGCGTCCGTCCGAAACTTTGTCCGGAGCATACCTCTAAAACTACTTAACGGATTTACTTGAAACTTGAAATATAAACAGATGGCACTAGGAGAAGTGCAGTGACCAAGAACCATAACTCTATCTACCTTAATTTTTGAATTATTTTCCCTTTTATATAATTTCAAACTAAATTTTTGTCCGGAGCATAACTCTGCATCTACTGAAGGGATTTACTTGAAACTTGAAATATAAACAGATGGCAAGTAGGAGAAGAGCAGTGACTAAGAACCATAACTCTATCTACCTTATTTTTTTAATTATCTCCCTTTATTTAATTTCATAGTAAATTTTTGTCCAGAGCATAACTCTAAATCTACTGAAGGCATTTACTTGAAACTTGAAATATAAACAGATGGCAAGTAGGAGAAGTGCAGTGACTAAGAACCATAACTCTACCAACCTTAGTTTTTGAATTATCTCCCTTTATTTAATTTCAAAGTAAATTTTTGTCCGGAGCATAAATCTATATCAACTGAAGGGATTTACTTGAAACTAGAAATATAAACAGATGGCAACTAGGAAAAGTGCAGTGAACATGAACCATAACTCTATCGGCTGTAGTTTTTTAATTGCCTACTCCATACAGCATATTGCCTACAGCATAACTCCAACACTATATAACTAATTGATCCTTGAAATATAAACACCGGGTAGATGACACAGATTCCATGTTTTACAAATATTATTCTACTCTCTAAAACAGAATGTTCTCATACAAGAAAACACATTTCGGCGGGGATTTGGCACTACTGTGACAAGCTCTTGTCTAAACATAAATCCAGTCTAGGCGGAAAGTGTTGTTCCTGATTGGCCTTTGCAGACTGCACACACTAATCTGGAAGTACACTTTACGCACATGCATAAAGCCCAGTTTCTCCTAGAATGCATCTTAATAAATTCTCTGCCTGAATTACAGACTGGTGGGAGCAGCCCATGTGACAGATCTGGAAGGCATGCCCGCCGCCCAAGTGGACTGTCTTGGAGCAGGTGTCCGTCTGTTGCAGGCTGCACACAGGATACACACTGTGGACAGGCTCCTTGTGATTGCACTCATGCTTGCCTATTAACTCTTAGCACTCAGATAAGCACTTTGACATGTTTGTTGTCCTTAAGAACATCAGATTAAATGAAAGACCTGTCTTACTAGATTCAATGTATAACCCTTAGATTCTGATGAGCAGCAAACAGCATAAAACCGTAACAGACTGCGAGTAACTTGCAGACTGTTCTGGTTTTTGACTGATTGCAAAAACATATTTTCACTTTGCTTCTGAGCGGGACAGAACTAAATACTTGTGTTGTTGCTATGATGTTAGCACAAATGACTGAACGGATTATTTAAGGCATTTATTGTTCAATGGCTTGCATAAATAATGTAAGATTAGATGATATTTCATTATTGCCAGCATAAACATGTTTTATAAAGATTGTTGTTGCTCTGATGCAAATATTTAAACTTGTTCTATATATACTTTTAATGCTCTTATATTAGCACAAATAATTGTACCATGGGTTGTTTTCGTTCTCATGGTTGCATAAATACTGAAGATAAAGCATTTAATTTTATGATGCTAGCACACATTTGTGGTATATAGGCTTTTATTATATGATGCTGGCATACTTTTGTGGTCTATAGGCTTTTATTCTATGATGCTGGCATACATTTGAGGTCTATATGCTTTTATTCTATGATGCTGGCATAAATAATTATGCTAAGGTTGTTATTTTTGTTATTATACAAACTTTTACAACAAATTGTGCATTGTTAAAGAAGTTTATAAAATTTCATAATACACATAGGGTTTGATAATCATATGTCCATTTGTTTTTACATAACAGGATGCAGTTATTTTGTTAAATGTGTATAATTGTCTCATTGATTTACCTCTATTTGAAATGGAACTTTATTTATGACAATCAACATATCATGAAATCAAAAGAGCTGTGATATTGTTTTACATTAAGTATTTATTTTCACCACGTTAAATAATCATCAAAGGTGCTGAACTATTATTGCTTCTGTTTACACTTGCTCATTTCATTTAATGTGTAATTGTTATCTACATCAGATTTACCAAGTATGCTCTATCCCAGGAATGTTTTGTACAGCTCTATAAAATTGTAAGGAAGATGCAATTACCTATCGTAATATACAGTGGAAAACCCATAACATGTTGTACACTGATGCACATATAGCTTACATAGAGAATTATTGCTGCTGTGGTCATAAGTCCTTGGTGTGGATAAGACTTTTAAGCTCAGTCATGGCCTACAAGAAAATATCTTTTTCTGTTCCTCAAAAGAGCAATTACCATGATTCATAGGCCAAATGTTTACACAAGACAATAAACATATATTCAATTTTTTTTAACCGCCTGAAACTGAAATTAGGTCACAACCTTAAGAACCTGACAATTAGCAGTGACAACGAAACAGCAGTGGTAAAAACCATTGAAGAAACATTCCCCACCAGCACACATATTATATTGTACACAAGGCATCTACAGCACCAGTAACTGAAAATGAAAGAAAACACTGCTCGTTATGATGTTTAGTTACGATGAAATAAGCACAGCTGATAATTCCATATTTTTAATCAAAGTGCAATGACTATGAAATGAAAGGTTCACACATTTCAGCTTGATTTTCAAGGTACTTTAGAAAAAAGTTAAAGCCTCATCTGCAAGAAAAGGTCAACGAGCCAGACAAGAATGGAATGGTCAAATTTAATTGCACAAATGCTAACTGTGAGTAAATACATTATTTCCTTAAACAAAATGTCATGAAGTGGACACAAGGATTGACAATGGTTGTCCAGCTGCTGCGTTCTTTGATCAGGGACAATTTATGGAAATTCAAACTGCTCAGAGCACTGACACTAGACGATTCATGCAAGCATTTACAGGTTACCAAGTCACACTGGAGTAGTATCTCAATTGAGGAACGACTGTGCATTAGAAATTATGTCTACCGGTAAACAAAGTCTCAGCCACTAGGCTGGATATCTTCTCTAATGGTCAGGCCTGTACTGTTACCCCTAGATTGAACCGCAGAAAATACAAGTAAAACCATTAAGAATCGCCCAAAAATAGTGTGTGTGAATGTTGCTATGTTTACAGCTACTTTACAGCTGTTTGTCAATCATTGTTGTTTTTTTTTCTTTAGAGGCTTTTTTACTTATTAAACAGTTGTGTGCTATTTTACAATGCATGCAATAATATATGCTAGTCAGATTTTTATTTATATGTACCAGGTAATATTTTTATAACTTCTATAAAAATAAGAATCAATAGCTACTGCTGATATTTTAACATGATCACGAGTCTTGTCACATTATTCCCTTAAAATGTATTTACTTCACATGTGTATATCCAGATTTTCTTGCCATTGTATTAATGTGTGATTTTATGTTATAATTGACCCGCACTTAATGCATGTGTGTAGTGTCCCAAATGACCAGTCAACTACGGATTGCACCGGCTCATGTGGGAAAATGCATTACGCCCAGTTTTCCCAGAGACCGACTCAAAGCATCAACTGTCAGAAGTGTACTTAATTATGTACGTATGATTATTTACCATATATTTATTGACAATAAAAACTAAAGCATGTGTGTGTGCCATTTATTTCTTGTAAGTATATTTAAATCACATTGCTGTTAAGAAAATCTATCCAAATTCATAATATGCACTTACTACGCTACAGATCTGTGAATTTTCTACATCCACTCTAGCCTTTTGTGCACAGTAGTATTCATTCAAGCATTTAATATCTTGGAAGAAAACAGTTCAAACTAGACATCATCTAGATACAACTTCTGACCAAGTGTGGTGAAGATCGGATGAAAAGTACGTGAATTAGAGAGCGGACACCATGCTCAATGTTTAAAACGCACTAAGTGACCCACGTGACCTAGTTTTTGACCTGCCATGACCCTTGTTCCAACTTGGCCTACACATCATGTAGATTCAACTTCTGACCAAGTTTGGTGAAGATCGGATCAAAACTACTTGAATAAGAGAGTGGACACGGTCTGACCGTCAGACAGACAAGCTCACTTCTATATACCCCCCTAAATTTCGTTTAGTGGGGGTATAATAATATCAAGCTAGCACAACAGACTAGGATATTGTGCCATATAGCCACAATCCTCTTAAAGCCAAACTGATGCTCCCGTACCAGTTTCCCCCTAGAGCTTCTTCAATGTGTGAAATCCCTTGATGTATCGGACAATCGGATTTCTGGAGGCCAAACACAAGTAATATTAAACATTAATTTCTTTAAACGAACAAGTTTACCTCTGTAAACATAACAGAATTGAAATCATAACAGTAAGCTATTTTCTCGAGTGCTGCGGGGTGTATATACAACTAATGTGGTAATAAGGATCAAAAGAACACTATATTGCAACTCTAGATAAAAATGAATACTCTATTGTTGATTAAATGGGTATTTTATATAACGTAATTGTGAACAAAAAAACGCATGATAATTAGATCTTTAAAAGATTACTTGTTTTGTTGCATTTTCTCTAACCTATGCTTTTAAAATGTTCGATATTTTAGTATGAAGTACAATTTATAGCCTATTATACCGTTAAGTCTTGTTTGAATAATTTTAAATATAACATAAAACTGCTGGCCTTTATTGATTGCATCCACATGTAAAAAAATTTTTTAGATTGATTTGCAATGTAAAGTGAAGTTTGATAAATTGATTTTTTTTTGGTTAAAAGTCCAAATAATTGCTTAACCTTAAACTATACACTTCAAGATTAATATGTAAAGAAAGTTTTTAATGTTAAATCTGAATGCAACAAGCAAATTCATTGAATTGATTCCCGCCCCCCCCCCCCCCCCCCCCCCCCCCCCCCCCGTCTATATGGTTCTGGACACAAAAGTGTTACATTTGACACTAAAAAAGCATTTTTTTAAGATACAAAGGGCCAATACTCCGTTATTAACAGATGGTGGACAATGCCATGTGGCGTGCATCATCCTCTTATCCATATATATACTCATACAAAGTTTAAATGAAATCCGCCACAGCACTTCCAAGATATGGCTCTGGACACAAAAGTGCCGGACGGACGGACAACACCAAAACAATATCCTTCCGCCTATGGCGGGGGATAATATGCATGTGCTTTATTTCATATGCCTTTTACAGTTTGTATGATGGGGTGTCATGCTAATAAATGTTAAACACATTGCTGGACCAGAAGCATTCGCCTCCATTTGTGATTTGATTAACCTCATTTGGACAGCTATGAATGCTTGCTTGTAAAAAGAAAAATGCGTTTATAGCTCCAATTTTTTAAACACGTCTGGTTATCAAATCAATTGTGTATCTGTAAAATGGGCATTGCTAGTCCATAAATATTGTAAAGTAGTTTACACCAATTATTTTCTTGCTCAAAATAATAATAAATGCGTACGTGGGTGCTATAATACTATGGTGGATAACTATTTATAAAAGAATGAAGACAAATAGAAGTTTGTTTATTCTATTATTGAAGAATTTAGAATCAATAACAAAAATACACAACCATGCTGATATTGACCAATTACATAACAACATCAAGTAAATGGTTAGTTCAATATAAATTGTACTTATATACATATAAATCAATAAAGAGTGACAATATGAACACATTTGGTTATTATGGCACATACAGATAGGTTTCTTCGAACGAGTTTTGAAAGAATGTATAGAAATATTTCAATAGATAGCAAGTGTGGTATATTTATTTTTTCAAAACATGAAATCATTTCATACAGAAGGCAAATTAGGCCCCAGGTCTTTCACCTGATCAGATCTCAAAAAACTAAATTGTTTTGATGTTTCAAGAATTATTTAAAACTTAGCCAATGTATCAATTGAACAAAATTATTGTGCCCAACTCCCCAAGATTAATTATATTTGTGCAAAAGTGTGGTCTTTAAAGTGTGTGAAAGCTTTTAAGTTTATTTGAAACATGGTCCTAGTTTTTGATACGAGACCAAGATATGAAAGCGACTGAGATATCACTGGGACAAATGTTCTCACACATGAAGATTAGGCAATAAATATGTGATGGATATTCAGTGTTCACAATCTTGTTCTTATTTTCTCTAATGACCAAGATATTGAACCAATGAGACCAAGTTTTTGATATTTTTTGTCTATTTCGATAGCACCAGCATGTGTATTGAGTGAAATATTTTAACAAAAATATGTGTATTTTTAGTGCATAGAAAACTTTAATAAAAACAAGAAAGACTGATATACACGGCCTGGAATGTGCTTGTCAACTAATATTATTAATTAGGATATGCTTGGTAAATAAAAACATCACAACACCAACTGTATTTGTCACATTTGAAAGTGCATTTACTTACAATCTACATTGCAGGACATGCAAAAACAATGTGCATAAATTATAAGGTAGACATTAGTAACAGTTGTAAAGTGATAAAATCACCAAGGTCAATATGCACAAAGGTCCTTACTAAAAATTGCCTTCAGTTTCTTAAAAATGGAAATCACATCAAGTTTTAAGTTATGTCTTACCATACATGCTTCCAATGCAAAAGGATTCACACATATTGTTATTATGGCATATTTACAGTACATAACATTGATTCTATTTTAAAAATTTTGACTAAATAATGTTTAGTTTCTGTTTTGCTTGTCATCATGGAGGATAGAACCCGATCTGGTAACAACACACACTGAAGGGACAGCCCATGCGTGACATTGCAACACAAACAACAGCCTGTCCCAAGACAGCCGGCTTGACTATTTCTTGCCTATTAAGTATATGTAAATTAAAAGATTAAACTAAAAAATTTAAACAAGCAATGTGACCATGCCGAGATATAATATTTTCGAATGATTTCCAATTCATTCAGTTGAATTTAATTTACTTTGTAAGCAAGGTTGACATATAAGCTGCCTCCACAGAAATTTATAGAACAAAACCTCCCTGGAGATTAAAGTTATTTAGCAAAAACCACTTTCCTTTTTTTTAAATTAAAAGTGACCTTGACCCAATTGGCCTTCAAGGCAATCTTAATTTCTGCATGTTAGCTACTTACTGAGTGGAAATTGTTTATATATTTGAGAAACTTTAATCCCATCGGCCCCAAATGTTATCTGAAGATACTGCTTCTCGTAAGCTTCATACACACATTTACTGAAAAACTCCACCCAAACTAAAATTACTGTGTGGAACCTCTAGTTCCTTTTTTACTTAACAATGACCTTGATCCCTCTGGCTCAAAATACGTTCACTAGATCAGTATGTAACGTACCTACAAACAAAATTAGAGCATAATACCTTTATCATGATTAAAGTTACGCATCCCAACTTTCCTCAAATGCAGCGCCAAACTAGGTCTACATGTCAGCTAGAGTTGTTGCAAGTGATCTCTTAATTTCTTAAGTACAACAAGAGCTGTCAGAGGACAGCGCGCTCGACTATTCGAGTGCTGGACAGTATAACGTAAGCCATCATGGGGTAATTGTTCAAATTATTCAATAAGGTCAAGGTAATAGTTCAGGTATATTTTCCACAATCTATTGAACATTTGTTAAGACATAAAACAAACTAATAAGATTTTATTTCTAGTTTGATAGCAATAGCTTGGGTGGGAAGTTTGGACGGTCCTTCAAAAATAAAGTAAATAAATATTTGTTGTTTTTTTAACCATGTTTCAAAAAAAAAATTCTTTTTGGGTTGGGTGTCGGGGGGGGGGGGGGTTGAGAGGGGGGTTTAATGTGGGGTGTGGTCATTTATGAGAAGATCTTTCAAAAATAAAAAAAGGAAAAAAAAAATTGGGGGGGGGGGAGGGGGGCAGGGATTCTGAGGCGTGGGGTATTGTTTGGGTGGAATCCATTGTGGTATTCAGTTAAGTGTTGTTTTGTCAATGTATTAATAAAATCTGATCATCAATAAAGAAGTTATGGCAATTTAACTAAAATTTACTCTTGACCTTGAGAGTCAAGGTTATTCAAAGGTCAAGGTCAAAACTGAACTTGGCAGGTACAGTACCCTTATGATAGTAAGAAAATATTTGAAGTTTGAAAGCAATAGTTTTGATTCTTTAGAAGTCAAGTGGATCTCAACACAAAATTTAACAAAATATTCAGTTTTTAAGACAAAAAAGGGCCATAATTCTTACAAAATGCTTGATACAGTTGTCTGCTCTTGTTTATAGATTGGGGTCATGTTGGTAAAGAAGTTTGCAAAATATGAAAGCAATATGTCAAGGGACATTGACAATATTTGAGGTGGTATGCAAACTTTAACAAAGATTTATCAATAATATGCTTATTCTAAATGGAAAAAGGGCCATAATTCTTACAAAATGCTTGATACAGTTGTCTGCTCTTCTTTATAGATTGGGGTCATGTTGGTAAAGAAGTTTGCAAAATATGAAAGCAATATGTCGAGGGACATTGATAATATTTGAGGTGGTATGCAAACTTTATCATAGATTTATCAATAATATGCATATCCTAAGTGAAAAAAGGGCCATAATTGTTACAAAATGCTTGATACAGTTGTCTGCTCTGGTTTATAGGTTGGGGTCATGTTGGTTAAGAAGTATGCAAAATATTAAAGCAATATGTCAAGGGACAATGAAAATGGGGTGGTACGCAAACTTTAACATTTGCACGCTTACGGGAACGGAAAGCTAACGCCGGGGTGAGTAGGATAGCTCCACTATATATAATTCATATATAATAGTGAAGCTAAAAAGGGACAAGTTATGCTTAATTGCAAAACAGATTTAAGGGCCTTGGTCTGTGACCTTGTATGATGACCCCCCAAGACATTATTAAAGTTTGAAAAATATATTAGTAGTAACTACACAGGTATTATTTACTTGTTGCATGCAAATATTAACAAGAGCACCGCATAACGGGTGCCATGCTCGGCTGCGAAAGCTTGTAAGAATTGTTTTTTTGTTTTTGTTTTTTTAGAGGTCACAGTGACCTTGACCTTTGACCTAGTGACCCAAAAAGGGTGTGGCGTGTAGAACTCATCAAGGTGCATCTACATATGAAGTTTCAAAGTTGTAGGTGGAAGCAATTTGATTTTAGAGCCAATGTAAAGGTTTTATCACGACACCGGCGGACGACAAGCAGGCTATGACAATACCTCGGGTTTTCTCCGAAAAAACAGCCTCGCTAACAAACATTTACATAAGCGTACATAAAGGGACTTTACTATGCTACATTACAGGTCAGAGTTATGGAACTTGGTCAGTGACCTCATGCCATGACCCTGAACACACCCTCAACATATGTGTGAAGTTTCAGTTGACCACCTGCAGCAGAAACAGTGATATGAAGATATTGAATATTCTCCTTTACCAGAGCATAAAGCAGATGCAGATGCTGATGCCAACATTTGGCCGAGTACCATAACGCAGACTATATGGTGAATAGTCAAACATAAAACTGGATTATCAAGAAAAGATTCATACATGCATGTAAACACCCTTTTGTCATACTTAAATGTAAACTGAAAAATAATCTTTGATTGCACTTAGATAAAGACATTAATAAATTATTTTCATGACAACATAAAACTGGTTGAGCTGTAAAAATGGCAAGGCTTGTAACAGGATGTGCCACAAAACATATGCATTAAATAAAATAAAGAGCATTTGCAGTTACAAGTAATGAGAGTAGAAACAAGCATTTTTGATTGTACAAATAAAAGTGTGACCATGACCATTGATTGATGAGGCTTGACAATGTATGTGACATTAGAAATACAAATCTGCAGTCATATTTACCCATTTATGCCTAGCGTCCTGAAAAAAGGACATTGCAAACAGCGTAGACCCAGATGAGACGCCGCATGATGCGGCGTCTCATCTGGGTCTGCGCTGTTTGCTAAAAGGATTTTCAGTAATAAATATTCTAAATATAGAAATAAGTATACTAGACATCCATAATTTTGGAAATAAATTGATCCAATTTAGAAGGATGGGAGAGTCCACTAGGCATACATGGGTTAATATCCTTGCATGCATTAGGAATGCAGCAAAGAAAATTTGCTTCGAGTTTAAATTGTTTCCATGTCGTTTAACCTTAAGGCATGGGAGTTGTTAAAACACATGGTCTTACCAAGGGGAATAAAACCAGAAATATTTTAATCCTCACAGGCAATCCAAAGTAACATAGCAGAATTGCAATTTCATTACTTTTGACCTTGAGTTTTAGCCTTTGTCTTTCACCAAGGAGATTGGGAGTGTCCCTAAAAAGCATTGAAAGTTACACAAGTATAAACAGTTTAGCCGAAACAAAATCTGAACAGTAAGAGACAAAGAATCAAATAAACCATCCATTAACAGACCGTTACTGAGACACCTACATACTCTTGCATAAAATAAAAATAATGGTTTATCTAACAAATAAAATGCAATATTGAACAAGCAAAATACAAAAGTATGTTTTCAATACTAAAATTAAACTGAAATAGTTCGTCTACGTGAGTTATGGCAATTTGTTCTGCTCACTACTATTTTAATAATAACATTCTGAATTCACAAATTAAACTTAAAGAATGAAACATATGAATACAACAT
The DNA here is from genome assembly GCF_020536995.1 of Dreissena polymorpha. Taxonomy (NCBI): domain Eukaryota; kingdom Metazoa; phylum Mollusca; class Bivalvia; order Myida; family Dreissenidae; genus Dreissena; species Dreissena polymorpha. Next base: position 29,718,560 of record NC_068356.1, on the reverse strand, counting down.
ATGAATACAACATTTATATTGCTAATGTATAAAAGTAAATATGCAAATAAAAGAAGTCACTAAAACCCTACTAATATGAGCTGTAGACCAGGGATTATGCTTAATATGAGTATAATTAAAGAAGAAAAAAAAGTGTATCATAAAATAGTACAGTTAAGTTGAAGACTGTAATAACAGACATCAGGGATTTCTTACAGAAAGTTTAAACTCCTCCCTAATTACCATGTGCATTTTACCATATGCAACACAATGCATATGCTCAATTCTATGATGGAAGATTCAAATGCTTAATATGTGATGTTCAAATGCAAGTTTTAGGTAAACTTGGAAATTGGTTCAAATATGATTGACATTGTGGGATCTTCTTTAAAGACCAAATTGAATTCCAGAATAATTCTGGTAATTAAGTTGAAAATTTTAAAAATAAGCCAAAGATTTCAGACTATTACAAATGTAAAGCAAATTCTACATACAGATATAAAACATTTAATTCACTGGTAGTATTTTATAATTATAAGTTTGATTTAAAATATATAGCTGTGGTAATAATAGCAAATGATAGCCAAGGAAAACACATGGGGGCAAAAGTCGCCCTAAATCGCTCACCGGTGACCGGTGCTAACTCAAGAGGCATGTTTTGAACAATCTTTGTAGAGTACCACGACCAAATGTCAAATATCAATAATTAAAAGGTGTGGGTTTCAAATTTTTAGTTACCAGTACTTTTTCATATAACTCTACATAAACCATGTGACCCCTGTGGCATGGCCAGTTTTGATCCCTTGGGCATGATTTTAACAAAATTTAACACCATGGCATGAGTTGAACAAATTCGGTAGAGGAAAAAAGCACATACGGCAGAGCCAATTTTCACCCAAGGAGCATTATTGAAACAAGTTTGGTAGAGGACCAACATACGATATCGCATGCCAAATAGCAATAGGCCTCATTGGAGGTTTTTTCAATAAAAATGAAAAGATAATCAAGTTAACCCACGAGTTAAATAAACTTTGCACAGGACTATACAACAAACATTCAGCCCTGACCCTTGCTGTTTCAGAGGTTGCAAACGTTGCAAGTCTACATAAATCAAGTGAACCCTGGGGCATTGCTAGTTTTGACCCCAGGCAAATAATTTGAACTACTTTACAATGTTACACATCAAAAAAAGAAAATTGCTGTGTGAGAAAAGATTATTGAAGCTGTTATAAATTTATTAATTTATTTTTTATCTCTGGTGAATTATAACACAATGGACCAGAAAAAGTTTTACAACTTTGACAGAGGGTCGCCTAAGAAGCTTACCATTGAAGTAATTTTTAAATGTGCTCAATGGTTTGGGTGATATCCTTTGAATTTAAAGTTTGCACACATCAGACAAAAGGCAGTCCCTAAAGCTCACCATGTCCATTGCACTGATGAGCTAAAAACAGCACTACCATAGTAACATGTAATCAACCATTCGTTAAATTCCCTAAACATCTGTTTCCTTGCTGTCCTTGCTAGGTGGTGGAGGTCGTGCAGGGGGTTTGATGCCGGGCGATTTTGGCGTGGACGGGGTGTTGCGACGTGGTGGAACCACTGGACGTACAGGTGGCGTCGGTTTTGATGCAGACATTTCTTCTGATTGCGTAACCGTTGCTGCCTTAGGTTTGGGGTCTTTAGCAGTCACAACAAAATTGTCAGAGCGAGTTGGTGTAATAGCACTACTGCTGTTTTCATTAGTCGGTGTGGGCAGATTGTCCATGTTAGGAGGCAGTACGATGCCCATACTGCCCAGGATGTTGGAGGCGGGGCCTGCCAACCCCTCCTGGGCCCCGTACGACTCAAGGAAGTTCCTCACCGTGTTCAGATCGATGTCCACCGGCTGAAAGTCATCATCTTCTTCGTCAATGTCTCTCGCCTTTGTAGGCTTATGCTTGTTTCCAGTCTCCTGTGAGGTAGATGGGATGAGATACATATGAGACTGGGCTTAATGCATGTGCGTAAGTGTTGCCCCAGATTAGCCTGTGCAGTTAGCACAGACTTCACAGGCTAATTTGGTAGAGCACTTCACACACATACATTCAGTTCATTTTCTGATATCAAGGCTAAATTGATAACAGATATGTTAAAAATGAGTTGACTAGTCTTGTAATTGTTGTTCTTTTGTCTTGCAATTTATGCTTTTGTTAAGTCATGTCTTTCTGAATTACAATAGAAAATGACAACTATTTCCAAATAAAATTACAATTAATATATTTTTTAACAAAACTGTATAAACAATATTCATTAAATCACATTCCAGTTAAACATAAATACAATAGTGTATGTTTATTTTGTAAACAAATTAAAAAGCGCAATACAAAAAAAGGATCACTTTTTCTGAAGTCTTCTTGCTTTGTACTTTACTCTGCCTCTCAAAGCTCTTTCCAACTTCAGTTTTTGCGAGCTCTTTATCCATGACGTCCATGTATCTGTCAAGTGAGGGTGGGCGCTTCATCTTACTCTGTTTGCCCTGGGACTTGGTTTTACCCTCGCCATCTGAATCTTCTTCTTCCCAACCATACTCGCTCATGTCTGAGCTCGATACACTGTCATTGTCCTTGAATTCTGAAGTAAATATTTGTTTTAAATAACAACAGAATGAGCCATAATGTTCATGAAAACCTCTGTGTTTTAATACCTTGAACAAAGCATAACATCATACTTATTGCATATATACTCACTTCAAATACATGTGATAGAAAATTTGTTACATATCTATTTTCTTCTTACTTCTTCGGAAGTTAAAACTTTACATAAGGATGTATTATGTTTTGTATTTTAAGCATTCCTTTGAATGTACTGGAAAAATATGTGTGCATCTGTTGTGTGGAGCTAAAAATTACGCCAAGGTAAGGGCTGAACAAAATTGCTACAAGTTCACACAATAGCCAAGCCCAACAAACAATCGTGCCATGCATACCAAACATTTCCTGCATTGCTGTAATGAAGCCACTGCCATCGAACTGAATGTCTTCATTATCATCATCATCCTCTCCAGCACTGTAATAAACATGGATATGAGAAAATTGGGCTTAATGCATGTGCGTAAAGTTTCGTCCCAGATTAGCCTCCGCCTTTCCGCCTAGACTGGATTTTAATTTTGAAGAGACTTGCTTTAAACAAAAAAATGCATTAAAGAGGAATGTATCGTCCCTGATAAGCCTGTGCGGACTGAACAGGCTGATCTGTGACAATACTTTAAACACATGCATTAAACCCAGTTTTCTCAGAACAATTCTCACATAATTATTCAGTTTCTATTTTACGAACATAAATTGTGAAAATAAAAATTAAGTGTTAGTAGCAATGGATAACTAAGAAAGTGAATTGGTACATTTTTCAAACTAAACTTTTACCAATTTAAAATTATAAAAGTATGTGATTATGTAACCTAACACCGATTTTCAATAAGGTCCACGTCACGTTACGTGATTTTGTTATAAACGAAATATCAGAAAGCATATTATTGCGTCTCTTCAAAATGTAACTATACCAACTATAAAATCAAAGAAAAAAAAGCTCTTCCATTGTCCTTTAAAAAACCTAAATTTCCAAAACGTTTATCAAAATTTAAACCTTCGTTATTGTCGCCGACGTCAAAAGATTAATTGAACAGTTTGTTTTCGCATTATAGTTAAATACAAGATTATCATTTTTGTATTGAAACCAAGCCTAACCATTCCTTTCATTTATGCATATAAATACCTGACTACACAAGCACGCTTTAATATTAAATTTGACTTGTCTCTAGTGTCACTGAAATGTTCGATTTAAAAAAACCTTTGTTATCAGCAATAAATATAGTGTTGCAAACTAAATAAAGTTTGCATTTGTCACACTTCAACTTCATCAAGAAAACTCCTATAAATTATATAATATCGGAGGAGCGAAGGCATCAATGTATTTTAATAAACTAGCACAAAGTGTACACAATAATAAATGGCCATTTCCTCAAAAAGTAAAACGCAAAACTTCCGTGATCATAAAGGAACACAATCCTTTCAACCTCTTCACACAAACACATACGCCATCTGGACGTAGTTACAGCAAACACTATGTTTTTAATGTTGTGTTATATATTGATCTGAGTGAGATTTTATTAAGAGTTTAAACCTTCGTGATTTAAACTTTCGTTATCGTTATTCTAAACTACCGCTTAGAGTATAGAATATTACAATGACATCACTTCTTATGATGTCATTGCGCACACTTGGGCGTTGTGAACTTACTTGAAGGTGTATTCGTTGAAAAGTTTAACAATCACATCGTCGGATTATCATACAAGAACCGTGAGTATTAATTAAGAAATAGTAAACTCCACTGAGGTCCCTATGGCATTATAGTGACCAGCCAGGCAGCCACAAACTATATATGGACCGAAGCCGAAGGGACCGAAGTGGAGTTTACTATTTCTTATATTACATCAAAGAGTTTCCCCTTTACCATTGTACAGTGTTGTAAGATTGTTTATGGTTTAAAAGAGATAACCTGAGAATTTCGCAGGAATAATGACGTCATTTCGTTAAAAAAACAAGAGTTCCGCGGTCGGAGATGACCGCATTGAAGCCGGATTTTTTATTTAAATGACAGGAAAGTACCTTTCGTGTTTTTGTCAATGCAATACTTAAATTACTGAAATATTGTTCAAAGGTCAAAATGAAATGTAAGTACTTTTCAAGGCATGAGCAAAGTTTGAGATTCTAGGTCCAAGCATACCAAAGTTACAACAATTTTAACATTTTAACATTTAAGTTCACAGTGACCTTGACCTTCAAATGAATGACATTGAAATGAATGACCTTGAAATGACCAGTGGTCATCTAAGTGTGCTTGCAAACCTTTACGTCAAGTTTGAGATTCTAGGTCCAAGCATACCAAAGTTATAACAATTTTAACATTTTAACATTGAAGGTCACAGTGACCTTGACCTTCAAATGAATGACATTGAAATGACCAGTGGTCATCTTCTAGTACTGGCCAATCTTTATTTCAAGTTTGAAGACTCTAGGTACAAGCATACCAAAGTTATAACATGAAATAAGAACTTTAACATTTTTACATTCAAGGTCACAGTGACCTTGACCTTCAAATGAATGACCTTGAAATGTCCAGTGGTTACTTACTAGTTCTGGCCAACCTTCATGTCAAGTTTCAAGACTCTAGGTCCAAGCATACCAAAGTTATAACAACTTTAACATTTTTACATTCAAGGTCACAGTGACCTTGACCTTCAAATGAATGACCTTGAAATGTCCAGTGGTTACTTACTAGTTCTGGCCAACCTTCATGTCAAGTTTCAAGACTCTAGGTCCAAGCATACCAAAGTTATAACAACTTTAACATTTTTATATTGAAGGTCACAGTGACCTTCACCTTCAAATGAATGACCTTGAAATGACCAGTGGTCATCTGTTAATCCTGGCCAACCTTCATGTCAAGTTTGAAGACTCTAGGTCCAAGCATACCAAAGTTATACCATGAAATAAGAACTTTAACATTTTTACATTCAAGGTCACAGTGACCTTGACCTTCAAATGAATGACCTTGAAATGACCAGTGGTTACTAACTAGTTATGGCCAACCATCATGTCAAGTTTCAAGACTCTAGGTCCAAGCATACCAAAGTTATAAGAACTTTAACATTTTTTATATTGAAGGTCACAGTGACCTTGACCTTCAAATGAATGACCTTGAAATGACCAGTGGTCATCTGTTAATCCTGGCCAACCTTCATGTCAAGTTTGAAGACTCTAGGTCCAAGCATACCAAAGTTATACCATGAAATAAGAACTTTAACATTTTCTGGCACGCCGCCACCCCGCCCGCCCGCCCGCCCGCCCGCCCGACAACATCAATCTATAAGCCGAGATTTTTTCGAAAAAAATCCGGCTAATGACGTCATTTTACAGTAAAGCAGTGCACATATAGTGGTGTGTAACCCCGAACGGTCCATATACAAAAAATTGTGACCGGTCCATATACTATTAGGTTCATCTATCGCATTTTACAGACTGAAACCGGTCATATAGATATAGAAGGACCAATATCTCTGAGGTGTAATATTACCTTATATTCAAAGATAGTATTTTGTTAATATAATTATCAGGAATAATTCACAATTATGAAATTCTTTGCTTCTTATCATGCTTTTTTGAAAACATACATGAGCATAAGAATGAGTTGTCTCTCTTCTATATAAAACATACATTAAAATATGTTAAACCTTCGTTATTGGATTATAACGAAGGTTTTATCTTTATATTTGATACCAAAAAGCTATATTAGACCGTATATATGTACAGTTTACATCATTGCTTTTACACGTATGTTCTGTAGCAACTAGATTAACACCATAATGTCCTTTAAACAGGGTTTGCGAGTCTTAGTCAATATAGCATAATCAGGCCTAAACAAGTCAGGAATGGGATATATAACCTCATAAAACAATTCAGCACAGGAAGGGTTAAGAAGCAAATTAAAAGACACTGAAATAAGACTTCAGTCATTACTTTCTGCAAGTGATGATTTGGAAAGTTCACATGATATTCCTCTGCGATCATAAAAATTTGTGGCATATTTCATATAATGCAATATGTATATAGTTAAATAGTACATCAATGTAATCTTGATAATCCATAACGCCTTTTTAGAACGATAACGAAGATTTCATGATGATAACGAAGGTTTCATTATCTTTACAGATGCATTTGTCAGCTATGGGAAAGAGTAAGGCAGAAATCCAAAGGGCATATCGTCAGAGCCTGAAAGAGAAAAACAATGAGGAATATCTTAGGCGTGAAAGAGAGCGAGTGCGCCGGAACTATGTACCTACTTCTGAACTATCACAAAGAGACAAGAAAAGGAGAAACAAGCAGAATAGAGCTAAACTGAGAAAGTTTTACCAACGCAAGCGTGAAGAACGTTAACGACAAAGGGCACCACAAGAACAAGACACCAGTGGGTATGAAAGTGCTGCAAATGACAGTTCAGAAAGAGGCCGACTAACAGTGAGGCTACCTTTTAAGAACAACAGGAAAAAAGCTGCAAAAAGGAGATGGAAACACGATTTGTCAGAGACAAACTCGCGCATAAGGCTTTTGGAACAAGAACGATCAAAGCTTATGACTAGGTATAGATCGACCCAACGGTCATTACAGCGAATGAAGAATAAAAGTACGAGCCAGAACCGTAATCAAGAATTAACCCCAAGTAAGCAAACGGAACAGGAGATGCAAATGGCAAACCTGTCTAACAACCAGAAGCAGAAAATAAGAAAGTCACTGTTGCTAGGAAATGTCATTGTGAGTGAAATAAAACGTACAAAAGAAAAAACACCGAAAGGAAAAATGAAAGCTTTGCACAGAATTATCTCCGGCAAAATAGTCAAGAAGTACAAATGCATCAAACTGTCATTAAAGACTGGGCTATGTAGGCATAGACTTGATAAGAGTGAAAACAAGCTTCACCAAGTACCAAGATCATTTAGAAAGATGACAGTCGGGAAATATAAAGACAAAGTTGTAGAATTCATGAAAAGGGAAGACAACAGTAAGCTAGTACAGCCTGGAAAGGAAGACGTAAAGAAAGATGAAAGTGGTGAAAAGAGAAAAGTTTATATACTGACTGATTACCTTTCAAATTTGTACAACAAATTTCGATCTGAAAATCCAGACGTGGATATATCATCTACTTCATTCAGCAGATGCAGACCAAAGTATATTTTGCTGACATCATTTTCAAGTCGAAGTTCATGCCTGTGTACAAAACACCAGAAGGCTGCCTTATCAGTAAAGCTGCTCAGAAAAGAAGGCATAAATGTGTCAGCAAACCCCGAAACAGCTATCAACATATTTCCTCTTGAAGAGAGTGTAAAGAAATCACTGCCAGAGTCAATTGCATCGAGCCAGTGGAACAGAATTGAAATCGAGGAGAAAGGGAAGAAAAAGATGGTCATGAGAGTAACTGAAACAAAGCTCGAAAAAGAGCAATTTTTGATCAAAGTAGATCAGCAAATGATAGATTTTGAATCGCATGTGAAAAGAGTTGCCACACATTACGGTGAGATAAAGAAGCTCAAGCAAAACTTGCCCAAACATGAGATATTGTTGCAGCTAGACTTTGCAAAAAATTATAGTTGCAGGTCTATGGAAGAAGTCCAAAGCGCGTATTTTAACCAAACAAGCGTAACTCTCCACCCTGTTGTTGTGTATTTTCGCGACTCTGATGATTCACTTCAGCACCGAAGTATCATCATCATGTCTGATGAGATGGGACACAAAGCGTCCACCGTGATAACTTTTATTGATGAGCTGCAACCGATACTGAAAGCAATAGACCCAAATGTTACAGCAGTACACTACTGGAGTGATTCACCCACCAGTCAGTACAGAAATAAACACATCTTTGATCTTATTGCTAACCATGAACAGAGGTATGGCACAAAAGCTAGATGGAACTATTTCGAAGCTGGACATGGCAAGGGGCCGTGTGATGGTCTAGGTGGATCATGCAAGAGATTGGCTGATGAGGCTACGAGAAGTGGGAAGGCTACTATCCAGGACGCTGCTGATTTCTATAAGTGGGCAATTAACTCCAGTATAAAAAACGTCCAGTTTAGATTTGTTCCGTCTTTAAAGTGCAAAGATACAGAGATTCGCATGCAGAATGATCAGGTCAAAGCTGTTAAGGGGACAATGAAGATCCGTGCGGTGGTTGGCCAAGGGGAGTCGTGCATCAAAGTTAGAGAAGTTAGTTGCTACTGTGAGGAATGCATAGCAGGGGGTACCTGTGACGCTTGGAACAACGATTTCACGAGGCCTCAGGGACCTACGAAAACTGAAACATCAGCCGAACGTAATCAAAACGAACAAAATGGCGCTTCCCAGGGACAGTAAAAAAATGTAACATCAACAGTACATACACACGAACAAAATCGCGCTAATGAAACAGAAGATGATAACAGTCAATGTGGTGTAAGCAATGAACTAGAAGAAATATGCACAAATGAGATCGTTAAAATGAAATATGCAGTGGGTGATCATGTTGCTGCTGTATATGAAGATAACTGGTTTATTGGTGAAATAGTTGATAAAGATGCTGACGAGTATCAAGTTAAATTTATGGAATAAAAAAAAACTGTTATTTCAATGGCCTAGGCGTAAAGACATTGTTTGGATGAAACCTGGTGAAATACTAACGAGAATAGATGCACCGTAAACTACTGGAAAATCAAAGAGAATGTATAAACTGGTGAAAATGATCGAGAGTGCGTTATGAACCTGTATGCGGTATACATGTATAGTGCATTATGAACCTGTATGCGGTATACATGTATGTTCGAAAGTAGTACTGTTACCAAACCTTCGTTATCGGCCAGACCATTCATGTTTAAGTTCTAAAAGAGTTTGATACTAAAGTGCTGTATAGTGACTATTTCCCATATGTTAAAGTAATTATTATCAGTAAATGTACATGAGAACTATCAATTACTAAATAGTTTTCTCATGTGATGGTTGAAAGATGTTTTGTAATTTAGAGGAAACCTTCGTTATCACCATTTTGTAACCATAATATTTGTTTGTATTATTTAATAGCGCATAGAGCGGGGTCGAGTAATCATACTCGAGAGAAAATATCAGAAACTCTTTGATTCATTATAGAAATATGTTTATTTGACTGTTAGTGTCTTTTTTTTATTAATTACCGACATTTCACAGATAAATTTGAAACATAATTTCTTCAACTATACACTATTACAAACAGTTAAATTAGTTTTATGTTAAAAGGTTCTGTATCTGGTCAATCTTGTTTTGAAAATTAAAACGTTTGTCAAATTTAAGATATTTTGCTACTTTTGATTTTACTCTTGATAACACAAAACCTTCGTTGCAATTTTTATTTATTGATGCACGATGTATTACCAAAATAATATGTAGCGGTGGCGAAAAAAAAATGTTCATTTGATTTTCATGGCATATTTATAAGGTGCATATAGGTTGGCTTATGATTACCTCATCCACCCTTTTCTGGTAAAGAATTATTTGAAGCCGTATTTCTGCTTCCATTAATCTTTTTAAAAACTATATATAATTACGCATTTATCATGTGTAACTATTGCCAGTAATCCGATCAAATGGGTCATACTTTTACCGACTTCAACATAGCCATGCATTATCTTAACGATTTATCTAAAATGAATCTACAATTTTAGCATAATTGCATGTTTAACTTGTACATTTCACGCCAGAGGATTGTAATAACGGAGGTTTCTGAAGTAGAAAATTGGGTTTTTGCCTACCTGTGTTTGTGTGACCGTCAAATCAAAACTAAGAAAAGGTTGCATTCGAAATGTTCAGACATGGTTACTGGATTATACATCTTACATTTAAGGTAACGTCACAATCAATCAGAGAAACTTTAATTTCTATTTAAAAAAATCACCCCGTGGACCTACTTATTGAAAATCGGCATTAACTTCAAGCTGCCAATGAACAGTGTTTTATTTAAAGAATATGTGAAGAAAGACAACATTTTCCTACATAACGTGGCATAACAATGAAATATCAGTTCCTGAAAGAAACTTAAATTCAAACAGTGAAATTAATTCACAGCTCTAAAGGCATGTTATTGACAGTAAACTTTGTGAATGAAATGCCAAGTTGTACAAGTCAGCTTTGAACAATGCCACTATATGAAGCCTTTCACAGTTGGAAAGTTCAATTGGTCTTTGTTGTAGCAATGTGCTCTCGAAAACAAAAGACCTTTGAAGTTAGAACAAATGTTATACTCCACCAGCCGTGGCAGAACTGATAAAACAAGAAACCGTCGGAGACGGGTGATGCTCCCCAAAAGTTTTTTTTGGTCACAATATTGCACTATATATTCAGATAAAAAGAAATGTCTTGAGGGGCATAACTTTGGACAAAACAAGCAAATTCATTGAATTGATATCCCCCGCCAATATGCTTCTGGACACAAAAGTGTTATATTTGACACTCAAAAAAGCATTTTTTCAAGATACAAAGGTACATAACTGTGTTATTATCCAATGGCATACAATGCCATTTGGCGTGCATCATTCTCTTATCCATATATATACTCATACAAAGTTTCAATGAAATCCCCAAAGCACTTTCAAGATATGCCTCCAGACAAAAAAAAAACATTTTTTCAAGATAAAAGGGCCATAACTCCGTAATTAACAGATGGTTTACAATGCCATTTGGCAGGCATCATCCTCTTATCAATATATATACTCATACAAAGTTTCAATGAAATCCGTCAAAGCACTTCCAAGATATGGCTCCGGACACAAAAGTGCCGGCCGGCCGGACGGAAAGACAACGCCAAAACAATATCCCTCCGCCTCTGGCGGGGGATAATAATACGATGGATGGTTTAGCAACTTACAAATTTCAAAGGGACATAACTCTCTAAACAAGAAACGGTCTGAGATGGGTGATGCTCCCCAAAGTTGCTTTTTTGTCACAATATTGCACTATATATTCAGATAAAAGGAAACGTCTAGTAGTTGGGGGGACAAGAATTGCACTATATGTACAGTTAATGGAAAATTTCAAAGGGCCATAACTCTGTGAAAAATCATCCAACCATGACCGGCTGATAATATGCACATCTCCTGTTGGTAGTGAAGCTTCCCATAAAGTTTCATTGAATTCTAGGCATTAACTGCTGAGAAATAGCCCGGACAAAAATTGTGCACGGACGGGCGGACACACGAGGCGGCGACAATATGCTCCCCCCATTAATTTCGGGGGAGCATAAAAATCACTAATACAAACTTTACCTTGTTCATTTCCAAGTGATAATGACATTTTTAAATATAACCTCAATGGATTATTTAGGTCTTTGGCAAGAGTTTCTTTCTTTAAAAGTATTTTTTAATATAAAACATTCATTTGTCAACATATCACCATAAACCTTCCTCCATTTTGGCAAGCCTGAGAAACTTTGATGGAACAAGGAAAACAATTCACTGAGCGACTAAGCATCTGAGAGTTGCGCTAAATAACTAAAAACAGATTAACAGCCTTTGATTGGCATCCCAGAAACTAATTGTCATCTTATCCACACCCACAATTTTTCTCCTTGTATGTGCATTTATATCAAAAGTGGCCCATGGGATGTAATATCAGTGGATTCCTGCCTTGACTTACCCTGGGAACTCAGCACCATCCACACTAGAGATTTTCTTCACAAAAGCGTTCATGCTGTCTGCGACCTTCCCAATGTTGAACACTCCATCTGGGTCATCAACGTTGTCAAGGTTACCTCCGCGCTCTGACAACATGGCGTCCAGAGTCTCTGTGGTCAGCGTTATCCAGGAGTCATCTGGACAAATATGAAAATGATCAATCTAACTTCCGGTTATTTTGTAAAATTGTTCATTAAAATGTATCATAATCAATCCCATATCATTCAGCAGTAAACAGGTATATGATAGTAAAATAGGACTATAATCAGACATCTAATTTTTTTCATAGAACAGAACAGATACCAGTACTGCATTGTTAAGTGAAGCTACCAAAGAAATAATTTTTCAAGTTGTGAACAGATGTTTACATACTTTGTCACATAGTATTCTCATAACCATTTATCTTCAACAGGTCTCTTCACTGTAAAAGTTTTCAAACTTAACCTAACGTAAAAAAGGTCAACCAACATAAATGTAAACTTGAAATGGCGCTGCAAAGGCAGACGCGTATCCCCACACCGCATGTTTGACCCAGGGGGCACCCCAGGGTTGGTAATGGGGCCATGCAAAGTTGAGATTGACCATATTGTCATAAGAGATGTTCAGTATCAATTGGAAGTAAATCGGTGTAGAAATGAAAAAGTTAAAGTAAAATAACATTAAACAAGAGATGTGTTTGTCAGAAACACAATGCCTCCTCCTGCACCGCTTTGATTTATTAATAAATTTTTTTAATCATTTGGCAGGTTATTTACCTCCCTTTAAAGCTTATACTTCCCTTGGATTAGTTTTTTTGATATTTGACCTTGAAGGATGGCCTTGACCTTTCACCACTCAAATGTCAGCTCCATTAGATACACATGTATGCCAAATATCAAGTTGCTATCTTCAATATAGCAAAATATATGGCCAATGCACCATACCGGGGGCATAAAAATGAGTGAAAATCTGTGACACAGCCCCACCCAAACCTACATAACTTTTGACCCAGAGGTCAGATCAAAATTCCAAATAGTGCAGGGTCGCACATAGCTACCATGTGTGTAAGTTTCAAGGCTCAAGTGCTTATAGTGTAGAAGGAGATAGTGGCCAGGTCGGACGGATGGACAGATGGAAGACTAAGATAACCACAATATCCCCACTTTTTCTCTGAAAAGCGTGGGGATAAAAATTGTAAAATATCGTAATAACTTAAAGTTTTCGGACACCCTCTTTTTTATCAAAAAATATTATTGCTTAAGAATCTTAATATTTTCGGACATACGGGATTTCGTCCATAATTAATGTCTCTCAACTTTCGGACAGAATATTTTATCGCGCTATCTTACAAACTTCAGCCCTGTTTATGCTTATCTTGTGACACTTTGTTCATGGATTTTTGCAACGAATTAAGGTTATAAAACCTGGCAGAGGAAAATTGACCATTACATTTGCGTAATTGGGTAAATAACCAAATATATCATATATTATTTTAAAGTGTCCGAAAACTTAGAGTAATTACAGTAGATTATAACGCTCCAATTTTAAAATTCAATATTTTGTACAACTACACTAATGAGACTAGTCCAGGTTACCATGGTGAGAGTACTGACCATCAGGTGGTGGCAGGTCCTGCTCAGCCAGACGGCGCTGCTCTACATCCACATTGAGTGTTTTCACAAGATGGAGTATCTGACTTCCCACATCCGGTCTCCTGCAATACAAACCCAGGGCAAGGTTCTTAACAGGCCTGAGCTCATATTCATCACCCAGTGCTACCCAACCTTCATAATAAACTTGGCATTGTATTCACCACTAAGTTCTATCTGCGGCTTATTTCAAACTTTGCCTCGTATCCACCACTCATTGCTACCCACACTTCTTATAAAATTTGGCTCCTATTCACCACACAGTGCTACAGGTGGTTCATATAAACCTTCGCTCACAACCAAATTAAAAAGTTAAATGTTACGAGTATTCAATATATAGATAACTGTTTGTACATATAGCAAACATCAACAAGAGCGGCTGACAGGCCCAAAGTCGCTCACCTCAGATACAAAGGAACTGACCTGACCTGTTCTGTGCAGCCTAAGATATCATTAGAACAAACGTTCTGACTTAGTTTCATCAAGAATGAACTATAAATGTAACCCCCTTGCAGCCATGTTTTCCTTCAGACTAGAACCATTTTCGAACTTGTCCAAGGTATCATTGAGACACATTATCTGACCAAGTTTCATGTTGATCCGACAATAAATGTGGCCTTCAGAGTGTTAACAAGTTTTGACAATAGCCATATAAGGAAAAATGCCCCGTCCCCTTGCTACCATGTTTTTCAAGCGACTGGAACCATTTTCAAAATGGTCCAAGATATCATTAGGACAAATCTTATGACCAAGTTTCATGATGATTGGAAATAAATGTGGCCTCTAGAGTGCTAACAAGGTTTTACTACAGCTATATGTGCAAAATGCCCCTAAAGAGGGGCCATGCTTTTCTACAGACCACAACCATTTTGAAACTAATCCAAGATATTATGAGAACAAATGTTCTGAACATGTTTCATGGATATTGGACTATAAATGTGACTTTTAGAATGTTAACAAGTTTTTACTATAGCCATGTTAGGAAAAATGCCCCGCCTCCTCGCGGCCATGTTTTTCAAGCAACGGGAACCATTTTCGTAATTGACCAAGATATCATTGACAAAGTTTCATAAAGATCGGACAACAAATGTAGCCTCTAGAGTGTTAACAAGGTTTTACAATAGCCAGACAGACCAGAACCATTTTGGAACTCGTCCAAGATATCATAGGCTCAAATATCATGAAGATCGGACAATCACTGTGGTCTATAGAGTGTAAACAAGTGGGAACAGTGGTCTAGTGGTAAGATGCTGGTCTAGGGATCGGAAGGTCCCTGGTTCGAATCCCGCCCAAGGCACTGGATTTTTCTGAGCAAAAAATTTATCCCACACTTGCTCCTCTCCACCCAGGTGTATAAATGGGTACCTGTGAGGGAAATAATTCAATGTGCCGTGGCCGCCTTGTGCGCCATATGTAAACGGATGACTTAAACCCCAGTAATGGGGGGGTTAATGTCGAAGTCGGCTGAAGATACATACGTTATTGAAGCAGACTATAAACCGCACCTTTAACCTTTTTTTTTAAACTTTAAATAAGGCAAATGTTGATGCCACACAAGGATCAACGGACAAAAGGCTCAGGTGAGCTACTAGTTCACTGTTTTGGGGGACTAATTTCTATTGAAATTTTGTATAGTTCTATTCACACATGACCATGCAAATGATTGTGTAAACTACTGGCAATGTTGCTAGATTGATAAAAATTGTTTAAAATACTTGTCAACTATAAAACAGATCAAACATTACCAAGAAAAGAGGTGCAAATGAAGAGTTGAACAAATATGGATATACTGATATATCCACATTCAATAGAAACAAGCAAATTCTTTGAATTGATATCCCCCACCATTATACTTCTGGACACAAGATATGGCTCTGGACACACAAAAAAAGCATTTTTTAAAATACAAAGGGCCATAACTCCGTTATCATTCGATGGTGTACAATGCCATTTGGCATGCATCCTCTTATCCATATATATACTCATACCAAGTTTCAATGAAATCTGCCAAAGCACTTCCAAGATATGGCTCCGGACACAAAAGTGCCGGCCGGACGGACAACGCCAAAACAATATCACTCCGCCTATGGTGGGGGATAATTATTTATAATGGTTTTTCTTTATAAGAATAGTTATCTCAAGACAGCCTATTTGTATGTAATTCATGTTTGTGTAATGCACATTTTCTGTCAGACACCTGATATAACAACTGTGACAACATATTTGATGTTGAGGGTGAAAATTTGCAATATTTACATCCTCAAAATTTACAGTTTTTACAACAATTTTTACTAATGAATCTATTTTAATTAAAATAACTTTCTAATCCCAGGCAAGGTCTGCATACAAGGTATCTACACACAAATATCTAAGAAAACTCTCATCAATGTTAATTAGCTGGAACTGTTTTATTATTTGAAGTAAAAATGACCTTCGCCCAAATGCAATCCAAAGCCAAGACTGCATGTATGCTAGCTACACACTATATTTAAACAAAATATCGCAAAGTAATTGATAGTTAATTTGGGAAAACATTTGGTAACAGACACTTTAATCCAACACGCCCCAAATGCAATCTCAGATAAGAATTGCTTGTACGCTACCTTAGAACAAAATTACAACATAATGTCACCCCCAAACTAAAGTTACTGAAAGGAGTTAGTTTTTCTATATTAAGTAACAAAGATCTTGACCTTAATGGTCTCAGACAGCTAGTGTTCATAGCAGACCCTGAACAAATATTAAAGAAGTTTTATTTTAATAGATGTAGCAGTTACATATGTACAGAGATACAATTTTTGTGCACTCAAACCTTAACCAAAATCTAATTTTGCAAACAAACCTACACCATACTTTTATAAGTACAAATGGGGGCATAATCCTAATAAGAAGCTGGTCAAAAGTATTCATCTTGGTCGGTGAATGTTTATGAGTATAAACAGAGATATCTAGAAGTTGCATGCAAACATTAAATACACATTTTTAATTTAAAAAACAACAACATGATAACGCTAAATTGCAGGTCCCAATTATGGAACTTGATCATTGACTTCACACAATAACCAAAATTACATGTGTGATATTTCAAATGAATACCTGTAGTAACAAGGGCACTATTAGAAAAAAAAAGCCCCATATTGCATTTTGAAACCGCACAGCCACTTTTTTAGAGAAAATTGTTAAGTCCGTAAGCATTGCTTGCAACTTGGTCTAAAATCAATGGACCGGAACAAAACTCAAAACTGAACAAAACTGAAAGCTTTTCAGAATTATTTTTTTTAAGTGGTCACAGTGACCTTGACCTTTGACCTAGTGACCCAAATATGGGTGTGGCGTGTAGAACTCATCAAGGTACAGCTACATATGAAGTTTCAAAATTGTGGGTGGAAGCACTTTGCTTTTAGAGCCAATGTTCAAAACCTTAACAAAATGTTAAGGTTTTAGCACGACGTGGACGGCAGACACGGACATGACACGACGAGCTGGCTATGACAATACCTCCGGTTTTCTCCGAAAACAGCCGAGCTAAAAATTAAGAGTAGCATAGTTTAAGCTTTTAAGTGAATAGACCAGCTCAAAAGAACATACAACCTCCTGCTATGTTCAATTGCTTATTAACATGCAACAATTCAATTCTTCCCTGTAAAGCATCACGTCAAATCAATTCATCTGTTTACCTTACGCCCTTTACCATGTTTACTCTGTAAAACTTCAAGGCATCATCCAGTAACTTCTTGTACAATGCAGATCCCTCCAGCTCGCCCTAAACATGGGATACATTATGAAAACATTTGATTGAATCACATATTAGTTGTTGTTTGTTACCATGTTTGTATTTTTACACAGATCCTCTGACACATGCACTATTCCCCACTCAACAAAAATATGGAATACACCATTCTCACTTGCATAACAAACAATGTTTTAACATTCATTTTGCAGTCAAATCAAAAACAACATTTTTATGACAACTGGAATTTACACTAATGGCAAATTATTCTTACTTATAACATACCAATCAAAGCACAGTTTTGGAACTACATTCACTATTTATTTACCCGAAAGTAGTTGTTTTTCTGGAGGGACTTCAGATACTGTTGCCAGCGAGAGTTGTTGGTAGGCACATTCTCATTGGTGGGAGTGCTGTGCCCATCTTCTGCAGCCTTGTGGCACAGTATTTCAAATCCATGGGCCTACAATTTGCATATGAACCTTGCTCTTCAAAATGAAGCTAAATGCACTTGCGTTAGGAAAACGCTAAGGGACAACACTTTCCTATTTAATTGTATTTGTTGTTTGAACATCTGTTCTTAGCAAAAATCCAATTTAAGCAAAGAGTCTTCTCTAATAAGACTGCAAACTGCACATTCTAATCTCGGTTAACCCTTACGCTAATGCATTAAACCTTGTTTTCCAAAAGCGAGGTTTTAATTTATAGACATTACAGAAACTTTGGAACCATCATCATGGCTAGGGGCAGCTCATGAGAACTATGTCGTTCTTCCAACGCTGCCCTAAGCCAATCTTGCCTTCCCTCGTAAATGTTCAAGTTTTGTCCCAGGAAATTAACATGGAATATTGAGACAAAAAAAAATTAATTTGCATCTCGTTAATCTATGTTTAAAGACCACATCTAGCGTTGAAATGTTGGCTATTGCTACATGTATAAGGAACACTTTTTTATGGGTTCACTTTATTTTACGAAATATTTTACTAAATATTCGTTGATTTTTAGTATTGATGTGGCTTTAACATAACTATAGCAGTAGAGCAAAGTCTCCTAATTTCAACATGTCCGTTATTTCGACATGCTTCGGCATTTTTTTTTAATTCAGCCTAGTGCGGTGCGTTCTAGTCAATTTGAGTTCATTTTTGATGACGTCATATATTTCTGCCATCATCAAAATATTTCACCCATAAAAATTTGAGTTTGTTTTTTCCGTAAACTAAGGTTGAATAACACAGATTGTTTTGTGTTTTTACGCGAATGCGGCCCTTATACAAAGCTGTTAGACACGCAGCAACGAACGGTAAGTCTCTTTTCGTTTTCTTGCGGGAATACGTTATAATTTGTATTGAGAACGGAAAAACAAACATGGAAGATCACATTGTTAAACAGTTCTACTAAGCTGTGAGCTTTTTGACGGCAAATGAAGGGGTGTCGAAGTGAGGTTACCAAAAACTCGTTTGGACCGTAAATTCGACATAGCGAATAACATAACTAAATAACTATTACGCATTGCCCTATGTAATCTTTTCATTACATATAAAAATATGGGTGCCGGTCAGCTCGTACCTAAGTCAACTCGCACGGTAGTCAACTCGCACGTTTTATATAGATCAACATCATTACTGGGTAATTTAATATAACATGAACATACCAGCTCTAGATTTTTTTGTATACTCTGAGCTTTTAGGAGTATATACGTACAGCGACCTGGAGGGTACATAGTTTGAAGTTGGATTATTGCAACTAATACCAGCTCCATCCTTAATATATGAATTTTGCAACCCTGTTGCACACCAGATTTAGCAAAATATGCGTTTGTTCTTTTCATCAAACTCCAACCAGTCAAACTGGTTTAACCAAGTCGTCTGAAAAAAACGCGACTTCGGTGTTTCATTTGCTTTAATTGTTTGTTTGTTTTCTGATTTCTTAGATTCATTTTCATCAATTACTAATTTCCGTTTCGTCGAAAGTGGAATGCCGAAACCGGCAAGCGTATGTTGCGACATTCTGAACACGAATGCTTGGTAGTACAAGTTCAATATTTTTGTCAAATTTATATCTGTGTTTGCCAACAAAATATTTTGTCAATTTAAAAACGGGTTACAATGTTCTTTATTGAAACAATGGAGCTTGCCTACTTACTGTTACAACAATTAACAACTTTTGGCCAAACAGGGTCGAAGACGGGGTCTCAACTTCTTTGCAGACATTCTCACGTTATTGTTATCAAAATATCGTGCCAATAAACAAGCTCCAGCGCGGTCCACACCGTGAACAGTGAACGTGTTAACGCCAATCGGATTGAAAAGGAGGCGGAGTTAAGACTTATCGAGACGTGTGCAAAACGCATTGAGTCTTCAGGAAGCAGTGTTGATTGAAGCATTTTAATCGACAGATTACGTAACGGGTTGCTATTTTTGGCGTATGACCATTTTTAGGAAGTACAGTGGACATCATGGGGTTTTGCAATCGGCGGGCATAATATACGGCCGTACGCCACTAAGCGCAAGCCAAAAGAATAATATTAATTACGATTTTTAAATGTTGTGGTCTGTTCCATTGAAAGAATATGTTTCGTTTACATTTTTTTAAACAAACTAGGGGTGTCGAAATAAGGGGCACCATGTCGAAATAACGACCTCATACTTTGTTAACATTGTAAGTAAGTACGATACGTATAAAACATCCTTACCTGACAGTCTACAGTTAAAAAGCACAGGATGCAATAAGTTAAGTTAGTGGTATGTCGAAGTAAGGAGGATACTGATCAAATAAATTGGTATACACATTTTAACCTTAAACTGTCGAAATTAGGGTACTTTGCTCTACATACAAGTTTCATTCCTAGGTCATGCGACCTAAACTTGGGGCTAGAAGTGCTGGGCATTATCCAGCCGGAGCGTTTGTCTGGTTGGAAGCTCTGATGCACGAGTTGGGCATACAGACACCTGGTCATGCAAGTCTGCAAATACAACAAAACCAATTTCATTTTCAATATATTCTAGAGTTTGCTTTGTATGTATTCGTTTAGGAATATCAACATTAGCATTATGTTTTTAATTGCAAGTAAGCAACAATAATATTTCTACAGATTTACCGAATATACATATAACAATACCATGTAGATCTGCAACATGACAGATTAAATATAACAAGAGCATGTCAAAGAGTCACGCAAAAATTAGTCTCCTACTGGGTTCATATGTTGAACAATTTTTTTGCCTTCTTTATTAAGTACAAGTAGAGCATTGAGCAAAAATGCGAAAATTGTCTACCATGTCCTAAAAAATTCCAAACACAAAGGAAAGTTGCTGCCTCCCTGCGATCAGCTGTGTTCCATTGACAAGTCTTGCTTAATCAAAAAGGCTGAAGGATCTTTTTATCCTACTTAGATCGACGATCACTCTAATAAGTGTCAGTCCAAAAACTATAGAATTTATTCTGAACGTGTCCTTCAGAGTGAAACTCAAACTTGTGCTGCTGCAGTTAATGCAGCCAATCTGTGTAAAAACCAAGCTTATCAAAGTTACATTGTATTGATTGTGTTCGTTTTTTAATAGATTTTGTTTTTATACCAACTTTAGTGCAAACTGGTTATTTTGAAAGCCTGTAAACGATTATTTTAATGGGTATGTGCACTGAAGTACCGAAAAATTAAAGATTCCCAAAATTACCCATTTCACGACATGAATTTCCAAATTTAAGGATTACAATACTTTAATTTTGCCAATTTGAGGATTTTGCGCTACTTTTTCTTAATCTGACTGGTAGCAGTACTTTTCCCAATGGGACAAAAAATTGTTTTTGAAGTGAGTACAGGATCTCCATAGCAACACCAATGTTGTCTGGAAAAAAAAGAAAGAATCAGTATGCTCCCATATGACCCTCTTTGTAGAATTTCATCCACTTAACTAATGTTTTTTTGGGGGTTAGATTTTAGTTTTCAATTATTTCTGTGCCCATAAAACCATAGTTTTTGTATAAACCCCCCTGCCCCTGATATAATGGGGATAATGGCCCTCTATCCACACACCAAGTTTGATCAACCTAGCTTTAGTACTTTTTAGTTATTGCATGATCCAGATTTAAATTTTTTATTATTTCTATACCATAGCATTAAGCAACTACAATTAGGGTCACACAAAAAAATCTTAACTGACATGCATATTCCCCATATGGCCCAGGTTCATAAACCTTACTTAAGTGCGTTTGAAGGTAGGACAGGATCCAGATTTTAGTTTCCAATAATTTCTCTAACAATTACAACCAGACGTTTAATCTGATGGACTTACAAAGTTCATATTCTCCATATTGTCCTCTATCCACATACCAAGTTTCAACAACGTAGCTTAAGTTCTTTTTGAGTTGTCCCAGGATCCTGATTAATTTTACTTATTTAATCATAGCAACCACAATTTTTGTCTGAAACAAGAGATGTGTTTGTCAGAAACACAATGCCCTTTACTGCGTCGCTTTGAATTAAAAAAAATAATTGTGGATTATATCCCTTTAAAAAAATATTACTTCCCTTGTGAAAATGATCTGTATGTGCCAAATGATATAAAATAGAAATTATCTCCCTTTAAAGCTTGTTACTTCCCTTGGAGTTTGTTTTCTGACCTTTGACCTTAAAGGATGAACTTAACCTTGACCTTTCACCACTCAAAATGTGCAGCTCCATGAGATACACATGCATGTCAAATATCAAGTTGCTATCTTCAATTTTGCAAAAGTTATTGTCAATGTTAAAGTTTTCGGACGGATGCACAGACAGACAGACGGACTGACACTGCTATATGCCACCCTACCGGGGGAATAAAAAAACTGAAATACTAAACCGTGCATATTGCCTATGTGGAATTTTATCCTCATACTGACTCTACCAAACTTAGTAGAGGACCACTATACAATGTTAGCTACCAATATACCTCTGGTATGATCTTTGCTATAAATCATATTACTATAGGGGTGTGGCAAGTTTTGACCCCAGAGGCACAAGCAAAGCTCTTGGACTTCTTGTTTCAGAGATTTTTATATATTAATTTTGCTTTATGTTCAAATTGTATATTTGATCCTTGGTTGCCATCAGTTTTCAGTCAAGGGGAAAGGTTTGACTGACTCTAGATGACGCTACAACACAAATATGAGAGCCACCAGTGGGCTTTGTGGTAAGAAAATTAAAAAATGTTTTTTCCTATACAAGTCAATGTTACAGTGGTGACCTTCAGGGCCAGGCCACTTTTGATCCCAAGGGCATTATTTGAAAAAACTTTGAAGAGCACCTGTAAATGATGCTAAATATAAAATATGAAAGCATTAAGCTTTTCTGTTTAAGGCAAAAAGATTTTTAAAGGTATTCCTATATGTAAACAAGATGTGTTTGAGAAACACTATGCCCCCCAGCATGTGAAATGAGCGATTTTGACCAATATATTTGACCTTTGATTTTTAAGGATGACCTTGATCTTGAAGGATCACCTTGACCTTTCACCACTCAAAATGTGCAGCTTCATGAGATATACATACATGCCAAATATGAAGTTGCTATGTTCAATATTGCAAAAGTTAAGGCAAATGTTTGACATGCTATGTACAATAGTTAAAAAGGTATAAGCATTTTTAAGTATATGACCTTGAAGGATCACCGTCACCGATTAATACGTTCAGCTGTATGAATAACACATGCATGTAAAATATAAAGTATCTGTATAAAGTGGTACTGACGTTTTGGCATATTTAAAATGAAAATTGACGTTTGTAAATGACCTTTGACCTTTCATGATGACCTTGACCTTAACAGTTTACAAATTAAAATGTGCAGCTCCATATGCATTTGAGAAGTTGTTACGAAGTTATAGTGTATAGTAAATGAGCGATTTTGACCCATATATTTGACATTTGACCTTGAAGGATGACCTTGACCTTTCAACACTCAAAATGTGCAGTTCCATGAGATACACATGCATGCCAAATAGGAAGTTTTCTATGTTCAATATTGCAAAAGATATGGCATATGTTAAAGTTTAGTGATTTTGACACATATCTTTGACCTTTGATCTTCAAGGATGACCTTGAACTTTCACCACTCAAAATGTGCAGCTCCATGAGATACACATGCATGCCAATTATGAAGTTGCTTCAATATTGCAAAAGTTATGGCAAAATGCTAAAGATTGGCGCAAACAAACACACAAACAAACATACCAACAGACAGGGCAAAAACAATATGTCCCCCACTATAGTGGTGGGGGACAAAAAAAAAAAGGCTACTGTAAAACCATTAAATTTCGTGTGGTACGAATTTTCGTGGATTTCGTTGGTCCACTGAACCACGAATTCAAGTACCAACGATTATTTATACATTTTTAATCCGAAATCGGTCATTTCCGAATGTCATTTCTGACTTTTTTTGTGTCGTCAGTTATCAGAGATATTTGTTTTTGTAATAGTTACTTCACTTCAGTAGGTCACATTTCACTATACCTATCAGTTTTTCTTTTTTTTATTCATCATCGTTAATGTACGTTTTATTAATCATGGTAAATAAATATAATAAATAGCATGACCAATTGTGAAGAAAAACAAATTTTTTTACGTGACGTCGTAAAATTAACAGTTTGCAGATTTATCATATATGTCAATATGCGCAAATTAAATTTAAAAGAGACATAACGGTTTTCACACATGTATTTTGGGGACCTTATTACTCAAGTGTTTTTACTAGGGGACCGATTGTGCTGAGAAGTGCAAATATTGTCAAAACAACATGGATGGCAATTAGCGAGCTGGGACCCACAAGTGCGCCGCTTTATCGCTCTTATCGACAATTATCGGCAACACTTTCATGCTTCAGTGCACATTAACCTCAAGTCTTGCTGTCAACGCAGATAAGCAGATTATGCTTTGTTATTACTCTGGTTGTTTTAATAAAAGTATAATTATTATGATGGTCAGTCTTCCCAAAAATTTGAAATCCACGAAATTACGTGTCAACAAATTAGTTGTTTTTCATTAAACCACAGAATTCATACCGACGAATTTCTATACGTTTACAGTATTTAAGACATGTAACCACTAAAGCAGGAAAAATTTTGACTCAAAGAGCATAATTTGAACAATCTTTTTTGAGGACAACAATACCATAGTACAAACCAAATATACCACCCTTGCTATTTTACAGACGTTTTTAAGGTTTTCGTTTTCAATACCGCTTTCTGAGCCACAAGCTACTATTAATTATTTCTTGAGAAACCCAAAGCATTTGAAAATTTGTTATAAATGGCCACCCAAGGAAATTCCATCCGATTTTGCCCAGTGGTTAAGGAATAGAAGTCGTTTGAAGAAAAACTTCAATCAAACACACAAGTAAGCAGACATGGATAGACGACAGACTTCACAAACTAAACCCTCACCATGAGCACATCATGTACCATTTGTACCAGTGTACACCTACCCTATGAAGAATTCTGGTTCCAGGACGGAAGTAGGTGAACGTTCGACAGCACTGGAACAGAAAACACACATACATAGAAAAAACTAATCTAAACAGCAAGGTATTCCATAACACTGCAAAGGTCAAAAGGTAAAAACGGATTTTCTATTTGAAAAGGACGTAGGATGAAGATTCACTTTTAGTAACAGTTTGCCAGTATTTAAAAAATGTGCCAGTACATTAAGCCATTCCAGTGATTACATTTCAATAACACATTGTTTGCGATACAAAACCAGTGTATTTATATCTTTATTTACAGCCATTAATTTTATCTTCTATTGCTTTCAATCACATACAAACTATTCACCTTAAGATCAATTGGATCTCTGTAGTAAAAAGCTCTCACGGCCGGGGCAAGTAAGTCTGGTTTCTCGTCAAGGATTGCAGCCATAACAGCAGGAATGTAACAATGGGTATAATGCTTGTGATCCTTTACAAGGCCTGGAAATCTGGTTGTGAAGTGAGAAATTAACAACTTCAAATAGGAATATCAAAAGAATGTAACAAAATTGTTAACAAGGGCTGTTTGTAAAACATGCATGCCCCCCATATGGGCTGTCAGTTGTAGTGGCAGCCATTGTGTGAAGACGTTTTTTGTCACTATGACCTTGACCTTTGACCTAGTGACCTGAAAATCAATATATGTCATCTGCCAGTAATGATCAATGTACCTATGAAGTTTCATGATCCTAGGCTTATTATTCTTGAATTATCATCGGGAAACACTTTGACTGTTTTGAGTCACTGTGACCTTGACCTTTGCTCTAGTGACCTGAAAATAAATAGGGGTCATCTGCCAGTCATGATCAATGTACCTATGAAGTTTCATGATCCTAGGCGTAAGCATTCTTGAGTTATCATCCGGAAACCATTTTACTATTTCGAGTCACTGTGACCTTGACCTTTGACCTAGTGACCTGAAAATCAATAGGGGTCATCTTCCAGTCATGATCAATGTACCTATGAAGTTTCATGATCATAGGCATAAGCATTTTTGAGTTATCATCCGGACAACAATTTTACTGTTTCGAGTCACTGTGACCTTGACCTTTGACCAAGTGACCTGAAAATCTATAGGGGTCATCTGCCAGTCATGATCAATAGACCTATGAAGTTTCATGATCCTAGACGTAAGCATTCTTGAGTTATCATCTGGAAACCATTTTACTGTTTCAAGTCACTGTGACCTTGACCTTTGACCTAGTGACCTGAAAATCAAAAGGGGTCATCTGCCAGTCATAATCAGTGTACCTATGAAGTTTCATGATCCTAGGCCTAAGCGTTCTTGAGTTATCATCCAGAAACCATCTGGTGGACTGACCGACCGACGGACCGACCGCCTGACTGACATGTGCAAAACAATATACCCCTATTATTCTAAGGGGGGCATAAAAATATAGATGAAACAATCAAACTTAGATATTAAACAGTAAGTTAGGACATCAGTTCTTTGTTCACCAAGGCATTCCCATAATTAGTTCATAATTTAAAATTTTCACAAACAAAACATTTGACGACTCTGTTACCTCAATAGGGTATCATTTTATGTTGCATTTGTTTACTTAATATTTTTTTGCTTGCTTATGCTTAAAAGCAGCAAATTATATGATAAATAATATTCAAGGTAGGTCTTGAGAAAATAAATATTTATTTGCTCTGTTCCCAAACCCCAAGTTAGGTTCATGCTTAATATTCAAAGCCTGGCTAAATAAAACTTATCTTTGTTCAACACCAACCTGGCAGTTTTATGGAGCTTTAAGCTGCAGAAAAAACGTACTTATTGATCCGGTTATTTATTAGAATCTGCACATTGCATGCAGCCCGAGTCTGTTCTGGGTATTTCCGGATACATTCTATGGCGTCCCGTATGCTGGTCACAGCATGCGGGAACTTAGCAACATCAGATGGGGATTGTGGGATAGGAATGATATGCAGCTCTCCATTGTAAATGTACACCTGTAATAATAACAGGCAAATGATCAATTAAAAGTTAGCAAACTGAAAATGTAATGAATTACTACTATACAGTATAAATAATTTTTATGCTAATAAGTTTTGCTTGTCTCATTATCAGACATGTTGCCTCATCACAGTGCACGGATGCAGAACAATATCTAGAGCTACATCAAAACTTACTGTAACTGTTTTAAGCTACTCCCTCTGTTAAGAAGCCATAACTATTCCCCACTAAGCAATTTCTATGATGATAAAAACTTATTCATTATACAACTGTGCTGGGCTCTACAAATTCTACCAATCAAAGTAGTATTCATTGTAGCCGGTACCCACCCTGTTTTCAGCGGTCTCAGGATTGAGCCACTTGGGCAGGGCGTCTGCAGCCTCTATCAACAGGAACTCTTCATCAGTGTCGTGTACCCTGAGTGCAGATCATAGGGAACTTAACAATAAAACATGGTAAGTATATAACGCATTTTGATCAACTCAAATTTCAACTGCTATCCTTTTTACCAGTAGATAAACTGTTCCAAACAATAAGACCCACACACACCTTTTGATAAGGAAAATAAAATATATTAAACAATAAAAAAATATTAATAAAATAAATAAATTAATTAAAACAAGAGATGTGTTTGTCAGAAACACTATGCCCCCTACTGCACCGCTTTGATTTATTTAATGTTTTTTATCATTTTGCAGGTACAGATAATTTTTACAAGGGAAGTAATATTTTTTAAAGAGATATAGTACAAAATATTACTTCCCTTGTAAAAATGATCTGTACCTGCCAAATGATAAATATAAATTATCTCCCTTTAAAGCTTGCTACTTCCCTTGAATTTGTTTTTTTTACCTTTGACCTTGAAGAATGACCTTGACCTTTCACCAGCTCCATGTGCTACACATGCATACCAAATATCAAGTTGCTATCTTCAATATTGCAAAAGTTATGGCCAATGTTAAAGTTTTCAGACAGATGGACAAACAGACAGACAGACAGACGGATGGACTGACGGACAGTTCAACTGCTATATGCCACCCTACCGGGGGCATAAAAAAATTAGTCTCAGTCTTTTTTAATTAACTAGGACAACAGGGATTGGTTGGTTCACTTTAAATGTTCAATCAAAATATGTCTACAAAATAAACAAGAATATCAGTGAAACTGATGGATGCTCCCCGAAGATGCGCTTTGTCAATCTATGTGTTTATAACCAACTAAAAAAATCTTTTATTAGACTCGGTGACCTTGACCCCAGTGACCTCAAACCTCATCAGAAGGTAGAGGTCCATGCAAGGTACATACATGCCAAATATGAAAGAGATCGGTAAAGTATTGAAGGTGCTATGAGAAACTGTAACAATAGTGTGACAGAAAAATCTATTATAAGCCTCGGTGACCTTGACCCCAGTGACCTCAAACCTCATCAAAAGGTAGAGGTCCATGCAAGGTACCTAATTGCCAAATATGAAAGAGATCGGTAAAGTATTGAAGGTGCTATGAGAAACTGTAACAAAAGTGTGACGGAAAAAATCTATTATAAGCCTCGGTGACCTTGACCTTGACCCCAGTGACCTCAAACCTCATCAAAAGGTAGAGGTCCATGCAAGGCACCTACATGCCAAATATGAAAGAGATCGGTATAGTATTGAAGGTGCTATGAAAAACTGTACAAAAGTGTGACGAAAAAATCTATTATTAGCCTTGGTGACCTTGACCCCAGTGACCTCAAACCTCATCAAAAGGTAGAGGTCCATGCTAGGCACCTACATGCCAATTATGAAAGAGATCGGTAAAGTATTGAAGGTGCTATGAGAAACTGTAACAAAAGTGTGACGAAAGTAAGGAAGTATGGAAGTATGGAAGTAAGGAAGGACAAACTGGCAACTATATGCTCCCCGAAAAATTTTCGGGGAGCATACAAAAAAAATTATATTATGATAAACAAAATTAATGAATGCGCAAAAAGTCAAAGACATTAAAAATGATGACTTGTGAGCGTAATATCTTCTGTTACCTAGCCACCAGCCCCGGGAACCTCAGAGTCAGTTGATAAAGCAAGTACACTATGTACCACTCATCCTCTATGTTCTCCCCGAAGTTGGTCTGTCCGATGAAGTGGGCAGGGAGAGCACCTAGAGATGAAATACCAGCAGACATGATATTGGATAGACATATAAGCCTCATTCTGGAAAAGCTGGGCTTTATGCTTATGCGTAAATTCTGCAAAGGCTAATCAGGGACAACACTTATGGCTCTTGTATTTTTTTTAATTAATGGAAGACGCTTCTCAGCAAAAAATAGTTTAGGTAGAATGTGTTGTCCCTGATACGCCTGTGCAGACTGGGACATCTGGGACATCACTTTATGTACATGGCCTGTGCAGACTGGGACATCACTTTATGTACATGGCCTGTGCAGACTGGGACATCACTTTATGTACATGGCCTGTGCAGACTGGGACATCCTTTTATGTACATGTATTAAACCCAGTTTCCTCAGAGGGAGGTTCAAATATGTTTTACCAGTACTTAAAACTGAATAATCTCATTACCGGTCCAGGACAGAAAATGGCATTGTAATGTAATAGAAGATAAGTTCCATTTTATACTAGAATGTTCACTGTTCACTGTCTACTCCTTAAAATATACATTAACTGGGTAAACTGTAAAAGTATTACGGTGAATACCATATCTACCAAAATATATACCTAAACACATGCACGGTATTTTTTATTGCCTTCTTTTGACTTTTGTATATTTAAAATAACATAAACTGTTTGTTTTAATAAGTGTGATTGAAAGAAGCTATTAACATGACAGACGGACGGATGGGCAGACTGAATGACGGACGCACAGACAACAGCAGTTCTATATCACTCCGCCATTTGCGGAGGATAATAAATCCACATTTAACTGCCTTTTTAAATTTATATTATAAAGTGCTTCAGAAAGATAGTGCAGTATAATAAACTAAATAAACCAATTATTGAGGTAATTGCAAAAGTTTGGCATTTTTTGGGGGGGGGGTCCGAGTTTTTGGGAAAAAATGTTACTTTTTGTCATTGGAAAACAGCCTGTAAGAGGCTGTAATTTTGGGCAAACATCATCACTGATTGTGCAGTTGTATTTCCTCAAAACTGCTCATGTGTATCCAATATGAAAATTTGAATCAGTAGGTGGCTTACTTTCTTTAGAAAAAAACAAACTAAATCAAACCATAGAGATTAAAAGCATCAACATCACAGGTAATCTCAGGTACAAATAATTGAATTGACATCAAATTTAAAAAAATTAAAATTAGAAATGTGCAGAACATATCAAGGAGGTTCAACACCATTATGAAACCACATTGAACCATATTACTTAAGGCATCTTTTTTCCTATTTTTAATACTACTTGTACATTTATTTGTTTACACACATCATTTAAGAATGTCAAAGTCAATTTCAGCAATACTAAGTGAAATTATGAACGACAGCTGTCTGTATTGATTTAATAATTCATAAATGTTATCTTAATTTATATCCCTTGTTTTACAAAATAATTTGAAGTATGTTTGAGATAAGATTCACAGCTAAGCTAGAACATGGTACATGTATTACAATTTTCTTTAATACATAAAATAAGGAGCTTTGTCGCCAGCAAAATCTCTTGACACACTATAATGACAATACTGTGATTAGGCAAGTACAGACATAATAGCCCTTCAATCAATCAAAGCTTGACAAGCTGTTAGATATCCAGAACATTGTCTGGAGCTTGTCAACTATCCCCATTATGATCACAGAAATAGTGCCTGCCTTAAAATAGGGCTGCTATACATTATCTAGCATTAACGATTCTTATTGATTGAAGCTTATCAATAATAAATTGTCAAAATAAGCTGTAAGCAAACAAGGTTTTTAAGTTTTACATATTTAAAGTAAGCTATTGAGGATTCAAATCACTGTATAATAACAATATTTTTTTACTGAAATATTTACTGTATTTATATTGCAGAGAAAATGTATACTAAAACATTTTTTAATACTATAAACAAGTTTCCATTAACAATATGCACAGACACAAAATTGTTACCGGTATGAGACCTACATTGCAATAAGGTTAAGCTTGCTCCAAGAAAAGATGTGTCTGACAAATGACAACTAGTGTTTTTCCCAGGAGGGCAAAGGGGCATGGCGCATTACTTTCAAAAAGGGCATTTTAGCGCGCAGTTTAGGCAAAAAAGGGCAAAAACGTTCCGTGAATACCTGAATTAGGGAAAAACATGTAATCGCATCAGAGGCAGTTGTGGAAAAAATATAAACAAGCACATTTAATGGTAATAGATGTATTTAACTTACTATGATTTATATTAATATATTTACCTTGCAATGTACATTTAAGTTCCATGCTGTTTCAATAAACTGTACAGCACGAAAAATATAATAAAGCAATATATGCATATGAATCTGATAATGCACAGATCCACTAACATATGAATGAAACCATGTTTGTCTTATCCCATTTTCTAACAATAATCTTGACAGATGTTTAAAACAACATTGCGAGTAAATTGATCGCTAACAATATGCAAACACTCGTTTCCGTGACATACATCCACCGAGTAGATTACAAATAAATAAATAATGTTGTTGCTATCTAAAACATTTTTGTGCATCTTTGATTATGGGAATAAGACAATTCACCCCCAAGACAATTCACCCCCAGGAGACAACTCACCCCCTAGACAATTCACCCCTGCTCCCTGGACAATTCACCCCAAGACAATTCACCCACAGGAGACAACTCACCCCCTAGACAATTCACCCCTGCTCCCTGGACAATTCACCCCCAGATATTTTGTTGTTGTTTTCTTTTGCTGTTTGTTTAGGATTTAGTAATTACGAATATCTGTTTTCTAAGGATAGTTATTTGTATTCTATTTGATTTTTATGAAGTTCGAATAAAAGCATATTAAGATGTTCTCAGAATGTCTTTCTTTTTTTCATCAAATTACTTGCAATTGAAACATAACTGTGCTTTTTATCTATTGCTGTTTGTTTTTATTATTAACAATATCTTATTATTGTTGTTTTTTTTTATTAAATAATCAATTATGTGTTTTGTTTTATTTAAGATTGTTTTTATTGATTAAAACAGTTTATATTTGTAAAAAGTGTATAAATAAATAATAATGGTATTGGATACATTATTTGGAAATACTCCAATGTTTTTAATTTGATAAGTTATGCAAGAATTCGAAATTTTCATAATATTACTATGTTTATTTTAAATGGGAAATATAATAATAAAAGATTTGTCACATAGTCAGTCAACAAAATAACAACACCTAAAAACAACCTTTTCACACCACTAAAGGTAACAATTAACAGATAATCTGTCAGGCATTCAGAGCTGATGAGGGTACTGATTATCTTCTTCTGATTATCTAGTGGTAGATATACTGATTGGGGTTGCTTAGAGATAAGGCTGTAGTATGGAATGAGTTAACATACTGTATGATTGAAGTGGACTTGAATTGAGTACAATTAATGTAAAAAATACATTACATTTCAAAACATTTTTAGTAGAACCATACTAGCGGTATTATAGTGGATTTAATAAATCATGAAGTACTCCTGTAAAAGTAGCATTTTAAAATTATTACAGAAAATTGCGTGAATTACTGGATTTGAAATGAATACTGATATTTGCAGACTAAAATATGTTTCAATACACAACATTACAAAACACAACTTCTATTACTTATCCTTCAATGAGAGAAAATTGAACACCTTAATGGATAATAAGAATAAAAATATATATTTTTTTAATGAAACACCTATGTTTATAGGCAGTTAAATAAAAATAATAATAAAAATATCAGGTGAACAAAAATGGAATTTTTTAATACAGGTATTACCAGGTATTATGCACAGCCCAGTATAATTATTTGTCAATGTGTGTAACTGAAGTCTTTGTTTATAATAATAATAATTATATGTTTAAAAATAATATTTTTTTAATAATAATTATTTGTTTAAAAATAATAATCAAAATATCAAGTGAACAAAAATGGATTTTTTAAATACAGGTATTATGCCAAGCCCAGCATAATTATGTCATATGTCAATGTGTGTAACTGAAGTCTTTGTTTATCTGTTTTGACATTTTGATTAATCTGTTTTGACACTTTGATAAAGCCTCGCCAGGGGTGTGAATGCGTGATTGTAATACCCATTAATTGCATGCTCCCAACCAGATTAAATTTCCTTTCTTTAATTAAGGTTTTCTTATCAATTAAACCATTTTATTTTATTAAATTAATTATCCTATATAACATGAATAAATAAATAATTGTGATATTAATGTAAAATTCTAAGAATTTAATGAAACTAATTAATCATCTTCAATATTTGACAAAGTACTAATAATAAAATAGTAAAATAATAATATTATTTAAAACAAATGCACAAATATTATAAATACAAAAAACTTAATTAATTTCAATTTTATATGTTGTAACACAGTTTATAGAAAAATACATTGGTTGAATTGCATTTGACAAAAAACACAATGTCATCTTTCATTTACATACTACATTTATTATTTTCAAATCAAAATTGTGTGCAAAGTCAAAATTATAACCCCAGAACATCTGCTCACAAATTATGTTCAAATATGACAAAAGCAAATGACCATAAAATCTCATATACAAATATGGGGGTGAATTGTCTTGGGGGTGAATTGTCTTTGGGGGTGAATTGTCCAAGGAAATCAAATTCTGGGGGTGAATTGTCCAGGGGGTGAATTGTCTTGGGGGTGAATTGTCTGACACCCATTGATTATCACAGACATTTCATTAATTCCTTCTTAATGTGTAATCTCCATCGTTAATTCGATCGTTTACGACGTTATTTGCCCTTTTTGCCGAGTCACAATTTAATTCTGTATAGTCCGCCATGTTGATAAAATGTCAAATGATGTAAGCGACAGGTGCGCATAGCAACGTTAAATCGTATACGCCATTCGCATTTTGTTAAATTAGTATACGTCTCAGTAATTATTTGAATAATTAGATCTCATTATCTTAAAGAAGAAAACGTTAAGAATAAACTTGTTTGTGATTTTAAATGTAATTATGCGTACAAATATATGTTTTGAATAATGCATGCAATGCACAATTGCAACGAGAATAAGATCGAGTTTTTCATCAAAAGTCCCGAAGTAATGATTTTATCGTGGAGGAGAACACATTGCCGACCGAAAAGTGCGCTTGGTATAACATAGCCTTCGGCATTATCGATTGATACTGACACGGGGTTATTCACGCATGACTAATTCACAGCTTTGTAGCAGTCAGAGACCTACCTATAAATCGAGCACTGTAATAGATTAAATCTACTCAATTTATATAGTCGATTAGACGTTGCCGTCTCGCGAGTAAATCAAGCACAGTCGGAGCGTCACAGACAATCAAGGAAGCTGATTTTGCGGACCAAGTTAGATCATAAGGCAATAAAGATGTTATCGATAAGGGCGCGTGGCGAAATTTGCCTTTGAAAAAAAGGCGCGTGGCGAAATTTGCCTTTGAAAAGGGCAGAGTGGCGATCCGGGAGGGCGGCGTGGCTTTTCGCCACGCTAAAATGGCCTGGGAAAAACACTAACAACCCTACATCTTTTCCCCATGTGGAGATATTGAGACTTAACATTACCAGTTTCTAGGTACAAACAAGAAACCGTCGGAGACGGGTGATGCTCCCCAAAGGTTTTTTTGTCACAATATTGCACTATATATTCAGATAAAAGGAAAGGTCTTGAGGGGCATAACTTTGGACAAAATAATACAATGGATGGTTTAGCAACTTAAAAATTTCAAAGGGCCATAACTCTCTAAATAAATCATCTAACCAGAACCCACAAATAACATGCGCATCTCCTCAAGGTAGTTAAGCTTCCCATAAAGCTTCATTGAATTCCAGTCAGTAGTTGGGGGGACAAGAATAATTGCACTATATGTACAGTTTATAAAAAATTTCAAAGGGCCATAACTCTGTAAAAATCAACTGACCATAACCGGCTGATAATATGCACATCTCCTGTTGGTAGTGAAGCTTCCCATAAAGTTTCATTGAATTCCGGTCATTAATTGCTGAGAAATAGCCCGGACAAATATTGTGCACGGACGGACGGACACACGGACAGACGAAGCGGCGACTATATGCTCCCCCCAAAAATTTTGGGGGAGCATAAAAAGGTACATTAAGCTTAAATGAAGCACAGAGTTATGGAACTTCGTACATGCCCACACACAATGACCCCAAACTCATTGTGAAGATTCAATTGAATACCTGTACTAGAAACAGTGATATGGAGCTTTGGCGGATTTACCAAACACTGTTACTAGTAGGGTTCTTGTTGACAATAATATTGTCTAACAGGCACCACAGCCTAAGAATCAAATCAATGGTGGAACATTTGCCTATCTTACGAATATTTTCCCAAAATATATGAGCGCTACTTTCAAGGGCAAAAAAATAATGTTTAGCATTAACAGTTTATACCCAAATTAACATAACAGCACAGTAGAGATATCCCATTTCTACTTAATATTTCATTACTATTTTAACAATAACTTTCCATTTTGGATGCATCCAAAACTTAAACCAACACCTATATGCATTTTAAACCTTTTCTTGAGAGGCTCTCTATTAGAACCTTTATTGGGAAACAGTGAGTATTCAGAGGAAAAGCTGATGTCATGGGCCTTAAGGAGCTTTTGTGAGAGAGGAGAGAAAGAACAAGCCATGTGTGACAATCAAGATCATGGACCTTTGCGACAAAGAGAGCTGAGGCATGAGAAGTACACCAGCCAAGACTCGGGGACAGAGTACCAGAAAGCAAACAGGGAGGTGAGGAAGATGAAAAAGACCAAGGAATGGACTGCACAATGCAACAACATTAATTATTTACAAAAAGATTTCCACAGGCAGCAGTAAGAAGGCCTTCAATACCTTCAAGGCCAGTGTTATGGCAAACACAAATTTTGCAGTCCTGAAAAGGTAGACCAAACACTGCAGCTACTAACTTCTATAACTACCCGTTTGGACAGCAAATCCCAGATAGTAAAGGGGATAAAAAATGTCTGTCCATACTAAAGGCAGAGGTTGAGATGGGTGTACACAGTCTGAATGCAGCGAAATCCAAGGGAGTGGAGAACGTCCCTTTTAAACTGATTAAGCACGGAAGAGAGGCAACAACTGCATCAACAACTGCACTATGCCAGAAGATGGGGGAGAAGAAGCAGTTGCCTAAGAGAGGCAACAACTGCATCAACAACTGCACTATGCCAGAAGATGGGGGAGAAGAAACAGTTGCCTAAGAGAGGCAACAACTGCATCAACAACTGCACTATGCCAGAAGATGGGGGAGAAGAAGCAGTTGCCTTAGAGAGGCAACAACTGCACTATGCCAGAAGATGGGGGAGAAGAAGCAGTTGCCTAAGAGAGGCAACAACTGCATCAACAACTGCACTATGCCAGAAGATGGGGGAGAAGAAGCAGTTGCCTTAGAGAGGCAACAACTGCATCAACAACTGCACTATGACAGAAGATGGGGGAGAAGAAGCAGTTGCCTAAGAAGTGGACCCCCAGTCTCTGGTCATCCCTCTACAAACTTACCCTAACCAGATCATTAGGCAGACAATTGACTAAGTAGTACAGCTTGGACTATTAGGTGAATAGTCCAGCTAATAAAACCAAAATAAATAAAATGTTTACAATATAATATCAATATTTAAATCTTAAGTTAGGATTAATATTATCCATTAAAACTCTTTCACCTGACATGTTACTTTAAAGTAACATAAATACTCAAAATCAACTAATATCAATTCGCAAAATATTTCTTACAATATTAAAAGTTAACACAGTGTTCCTTATAGCAATAGCCAACATTTCAACGCTAGATGTGGTATGGCAAAATTGATTAAATGAGACATAAAATGCTTGTTTTTAATTTTGTGTGGCACAAAATTTTCTATTTTAATTTCCCTCAACAATATGTATCTTTTCATACCTCAATAGAAAAGGTGTATAGGTGTTGGTTTTAATGATGCCCAAATTGGATTTCAACCTCGGTCAAGAACATCAGACCATATGTTTGTTGGACGTACTTTATTAGACAAATATTTTAGTAAAGGAGATAAGTTGTATGCATGTTTTATCGATTTTGCGAAAGCATTTGACACTGTTATGCATTCTATTTTGCTTTGTAAACTATGTTCAATTGGAATAAGTGGTCCATTTTACCACGTTATAAAATATATGTACACTGATAATTTAGTTCATTCAGGGATTTTTTGGCCCGATTTTATAGCCGAAATTCGGCTATGTTCCCAATCCCAAAAAGTATACTTTTTCCCCAAAATGTGGAAAAAAAATCCCAATTTCCAAAAAAAAAAATTAAAAAAATTTTTTTTGAAAGAAGTGTCTAATGCGTATTTTATCTCAATTTTAATTCAATTACATATAACAAAGTATTATATGATTTTGTTCTTTTAATTTGAATGATTATAAAGAGTTATATCAAATTTAGTATTTCCTTAATCAGTGGACTTTTCGTGTGAAAAAAAGGCTGATGAATTTATTTTCCCAATTTCATGAAAATGCCGATAAAATTCCCAATTCCAAAGCCATGGGCTATCTTCCCAAAAAGTGGAAAAAAAACCTGGTTCATATTAAGATAGATAAAAAGTTAACAACTGTACTAAACCAAAGATCAGTGTTCGACAAGGTGACAACCTTAGTCCTAATTTGTTTAAAATCTTCATAAATGATCTACCTTCTATGTTTGATATCTCTGATGATCAAGTTACTCTTGGTAATATGAATTTAAGTTGTTTATTATATGCTGATGATTTGTTGTTGTTATCAACTAGTTCTAATGGACTACAGTGGTGTATAAGAAAGCTAGAGCACTTTTGTGATAATAATGGTCTTGTTGTTAATTTGAAAAAGACAAATATAATGACGTTTTGTAAAAGTGGTAGAATATCTAAGGAAAGGTACTTTTATATAGATTTTTAAATTCAGCATGTTACTTCCTATAAATATCTTGGAATTATCTTCTCATCCTCGGGAACATTTAGTTATTGCCAAATTGATCTTTACAATAGGGCTAGAAAGGCAAGTTTCAAACTGAGTAAAATATTTGGGCAATTACATCAACGGGTTGATACAGTTTTGCATCTTTTTGATCACACTATCAAACCTATACTTTTATATGGATGTGAAATATGGGGAACTGTGAATAGCAATAGTCCAATATTTAAGAAGGACAACTATAATCTTTTGAAATCTTTTGATAATATGTATTGTGAGAAACATCATGTGAAGTCTCAGGGCCCTCAATCTATCAAATCTGGCGCCGAATTTCGGCCGCAGTCCCCCACCTGAAAAGTATACTTTTTTCCCCTTTTGGGGGGAAAAATTCCCCTTAAAAAAAAATAAATTTTTTTTTTTTAATAGAAAGATGTGTCTCATGATTATTATATCTCAATTCTATTTCAATTTAATCTTTTCAAACATACTAAATTATGAAAAATGCAATGAATATAGTGCAAACATGTACAAATGAAATAATGAGAGAGTAAGTAAAAAATTCCCTCAAAAAGGGAAACGCCGTGAAAATTCCCCCTCCTAAGGGCTGCGGACCCCTTCCCCTGAAGTAGTGTGAGGGCCCTGGTGGAAGTTTTTGAAATATGTTTTAAGTGTTCATAAGCGAACGTCTAATGATGCTGTATATGGTGAACTGGGACGTTTTCCTTTATATGTTGATATTATATGTAATACTGTTAAATATTATCAGAGAATGTATTCTGGTAAAGTAAGTGCCTTATTGTCAGCTGCCTTTAGTGAAGGAAATATACTTTTTAATAGTGATAAGAACAGCTGGGTCACAAGTGTTTATCATATTTTCAAAAGTCTTAATTTATCCTCTACTAGTTTTCATAAAAAGAATTTGCATTCTCTGGTAAAGCGAAAGCTAGTGTCCCTGTATAAATCAACTTAGCGATCAAGAATTACTAGCACGAGTGGTAAACTAAGAACATATTCCCTGTTCAAAAACAGATGTTGTAAAGAGCAATATTTCTATACATTAAAAAATAGAGATATCAGAGTTTTGTTTACAAAGATTAGAGTTAGCTGTCATAAATTAAGAATTGAAACTGGCAGATATCAGAAAATTCCAGCTGAACAGCGTTTCTGAACTTTATGTAATTTAAATTTGGTAGAGGATGAAATTCACTTTGCAATGTTTTGTCAATGTTTTCATGATGATATAGAAAAGTTATTTGAAAATGTACAAAAGATAAATAATAATTTTATTAAACTTTCAAATGAACAGAAATTTGTCTGGCTTATGACCTCAGAACTTCAACAACATGAAATTATCTCACTTTTTGCCACTTCTTGTATAATGACTACAATAAAAGAACTAATCTGGTAATTTGTGATTCATTTGTCATTATTAATGTGACCAGTAATTGGTTTAATAAGCAATTCTTATTCTTATTCTTACCTCACACAAACGCTAACTTGGTACATGAAAATGTGTTGAATATATTGATCTGCAGAAACAAACAAAAAAGAACATTACGTATTTTGATAATCTTTGTAACAAGACCACATCTAGCGTTGAAATTTTGGCCATTGCTATGAGTATGAGTATGATTTTTTATGTGTTAACTTTATTTTCGAAATGTTGTACCAAATATTTGTTGAAGTTTAATTTTTAATTAATTAATTA
The DNA here is from genome assembly GCF_020536995.1 of Dreissena polymorpha. Taxonomy (NCBI): domain Eukaryota; kingdom Metazoa; phylum Mollusca; class Bivalvia; order Myida; family Dreissenidae; genus Dreissena; species Dreissena polymorpha. Next base: position 29,678,715 of record NC_068356.1, on the reverse strand, counting down.
TCCATAGCTGGTATTATATATAAGATAAGATTTATTTTGAGTCGGCAAGACATAAATAATATATGAAATGTGCACTTAGAGTAAATGAATAATAAAACGTTGTTCTTTCGTATTAGCATTAGTAAACAAGCTTTGTTCACCCACCAGAATCACTCACTGCTGACAGCTGGAACCCCTCGTTCTGCCAGATAACATCAATAAGATCCGGACTTAACGTGGTTAGATATTTCACTAGCAATTCATTTAAGTTGTCTTCATTCTTTGATTCATCTGACAAATCTGACAACCTCGGGAAAAGGAAATATTCCACGACATCATCAGAAACTGTATTATGTTTTTCAGCCATGCTTCATATATTCAGGGTCATAACCTTTTAAGTAGCCAATGAGAAAGCGGCTGTCATACTCTAAGTCACATGATCAGGAAGAAAGTTGTTATTGTTTCTTAAAATATTATTTTAATAAACGCTGTCCTATTTTGTGTTGACAATGCTAAAACCCAAGGCGCTTACACAGGTTCTTAGCCAGACGAACTCTGGAGGTGTTCAAAGTACACTGTAAGTCTGTAGGCGACCCGGCGATTTTATCATTAAATATACCATACGGTGTTTCAGTAATTACTTTCCAGGTGGAGTAGTCCCATCATGTGTTATTTAAATGGTATGAGTTTAAGGCGTTTCAGTAAACGAAATGCAGCTTCTACTTCTAGAGTAGTATTTTTTTTCTACAATTTGATCTAATGACATATTATTTTACACCAATGGCCCAGATTTGAATTTGTCATAGAATGATAATTATTGTCAAGAAATACGTTTAAAAAATTAAGAGGTTCGAAAGATGGTTCGTCCATGATAGATAAAGTTTCATCAAGAAACGTATTTTAAAAAATGTGTTTTTTACTTCAGTTTAGCGATAATAAGTTGCAATAATAAGAGAGAAAATCAGGTTAGCATGACTACTATTTTGTTAATATACCAATTGTCCTTGAGTCCTTGGTGTTTTACGACAGTTGACCCAAATACAAACTAAGTGGCGCCCGATTGGTGGTTTTCGGCTCGGGTACCTTTTTAAATGTACCCCAGTAAATGTACCGCGGGTATGAAAATATACTGAAACATACCTGGGAATTTTAACCCTAAATTTGTCGTTGTCGGCTAATTTGTTTAATTACTTATGTTTATATTTATGTTAATATTCTGTAAATTTGCCTCTATATTATTGAAACTCCTACTCGAAAAAGCATATTGAGGTAGGTTTGTTTAAAGACAATTTTGTTTCATATTCCGTAGCGCGTTTTACAACATCGGATTTTTTGTGGGAATAAAACTTGGGTACAGTCTAAATTGGCCGGGTACATGTTAGTATATTTTCCGTACCTGGGGTACATTTAAGTATACTTAAGAGTACCCAGGGTACGTTTAACTAGTACCCAAGGTGACAATGACCAATCAAGCCTAAAAGGCATATAAAGAAAAGCATTTTAATAATAGATTGATGCCAGAATGCAATTGCTCGAATTACTGCATCCTGATATATCACCAAAAAACTCACATGATGCACTTCTGTGGAAAGGGGATCCATTCTGCTTTTGATTCATAATGGTTGTGACATTTATGTCATTCTCAATATACATGCATGGAGATTGTCTGTTATCTTAAGCAACATCTGAAGTTTGTATGTTGCGATAAGTAATTGCCAAGAGTAAAAGATATTTGTCATGTTCATGATATAATTATGCCCCCTTGGAAGAAGTGTTGTTATTCTATTTGTCAGTTGGTTGGTCTTTTGGTAGATATGTAAGTCTGTAGACCGTTCATTTTCGCTTGATATCAAGACAACCCTTTGAACTACAACCAGGTAAATTGGTATGGTTACTTGAGGTAAAAAAGTCAAAGGTCATTGTCAAGGTCACAGGAGTTAGTCTGCAATATAAATTATATTGGGAACACTTTGATCATGCAAATAAGGTCACCAGGTGTTGGTTTCATGATACTCTAACAGAAAAATTGTTTTGACACTATTTTGTGATAACGCTTTGACCTGTGATCATTTACAGTAATTACTCTTAAGTTTTCGTGTCCGAAAAATTATGGAACATATTAAAAAATAATAGGTGTCTTAAAAATTAGGGACAAAAATTAAGTGTTCGAAAATGATAATTATATTAAAATAAAAGCAATGCACAATAGTTGTATTGTGATTTACTCTTCTTTTTTTACTTTGAAATAAATACAACTTCACAGCTTTGCTTTGCTAACTCTTGCATGAAATGATACAGAACAAAAAAGTAATAAGATTTAAGTTTAAACATACTGCTTCCTTAATAGGACGATATCATTTAAAATGCTGTTGGGTGAATCGATTGTTTTTCTACCGGTATAAATGGTTATTTACCCAATTACGCACATGTTATGGTCCATTGTCCTTAGCCATGCATCTACCAGATTTTATGACCTAAATCAGGTCACACAAAAATGATTTGGGTTTAAAAATAGGGTTTCCGAAAATTTAGAGTGTCCGCAAACTTAGAGTAACTACGGTAAATATAGTGGTTCCATTGGAGTAAAAGAAGATTTATTTTGATTAAATGGTCTTCAGTTCAACAGGTGAAAGGTCAAATAACAAGGGATTATAACATGACATTTGTTTCAACACATTAACTTGAGACTGCATTGACCTACAATCATTCAGTTTTTAGTGTATATTTTATTTGGGTCGAAAGTAACACGCCTCTTAAATATGAGTTCATAAGATCAAAGGCCAAGGTCACAGTAATTTGTACCATGAAATTGCTTAAATAAGAAATCTATAAGTACCGGTATAGAATTCTTAGGATGATATATATTAGTATGCTGTTTACTCTTGACATAGGATGACTCCTATTAATGTTTAAATCAAGCGATGTGAATTCAAGGTCACCGTTGGGGGGCATATTTGTTATAGAAAAATCTCTTGCTTGTACTGTGCCCAGTGTAGAATCAGCAACACAAGCCATGCCTGGAAGATGAACCAACATTCAACTAATTTGTAGCTCAACTTATCACAGAAAAGTTAGAGCTATACTTCACACCCGAATATTGGCATTCCTTCAGCATCTGCAAAATGCTCTGGGTCAGGTAAACTTGCAACATATCCAAATTACTGTTTCTGCTGCAGACTGTACAACCAATGTAGATGCTTAAAGTTATATGTTTTGTTAATAATAAAAACAACATTTGATAAACAGTTCTGTTAGAAATTGTATAACCTTTTGTTCTACACTCTTGTGAAGGTTGTTGAACAATGAAGGAGCCCTGCTTGCGTATTCTGGCTATGGTGACAAAGATGCAGCAGTGACCTCAGCCATTGCCAGCAACATCTGGATGACCTACCAGAGAACTGGAGCCACAGCCTTCGGGGATGATAAACTACAGTTCCTCCTCCTGGATTGCAAGGTGTGGTTAATGCGTTATTAAGTCTTTGCCATACTTGAAAAAGAAATGTGTACAATAATAGAAGGCTTCAGGATTTAATATGGGGTTTCTATCAACTTTAGGAGTGAATTTTTTTTAGCTCACCTGTCACGAAGTGACATGGTGAGCTTATGTGACCGTGTGATGTCCGGCGTCCGTTGTGTGTGCGTGCGTGTGTGCGTGTGTCTGTCCGTCAACAATTTGTTTGTGTAGACAGTAGAGGTCACAGTTTTCATCCAATCTTTATGAAATTTGGTCAGAATGTTTATCTTGATGAAATCTGGGTTGGGATTGTATTTGGGTCATCTGGGGTCAAAAACTAGGTCACTAGGTCAAAAACTAGGTCACATAATAGGTCAAATAATAGAAAAACCTTGTGTAGACAATAGAGGTCGCAGTTTTCATCCAATCTTTATGAAATTTGGTCAGAATGTTTATCTTGATGAAATCTGGGTTGGGATTGTATTTGGGTCATCTGGGGTAAAAAACTAGGTCAAATAATTGAAAAATCATCAACAATTTGTTTGTGTAGACAGTAGAGGTCACAGTTTTCATCCAATGTTTATGAAATTTAGTCAGAATGTTTATCTTGATGAAATCTGGGTTGGGATTGTACTTGGGTCATCTGGGGTCAAAAACTAGGTCACTAGGTCAAAAACTAGGTCACATAATAGGTCAAATAATAGAAAAACCTTGTGTAGACAATAGAGGTCGCAGTTTTCATCCAATCTTTTTGAAATTTGGTCAGAATGTTTATCTTGATCAAATCTGGCTTGGGAATGTATTTGGGTCATCTGGGGTCAAAAACTAGGTCACTAGGTTAAAAACTAGGTCAAATAATAGAAAAACCTTGTTTAGACAATAGAGGTCGCAGTTTTCATCCAATCTTTATTAAATTTGGTAAGAATGTTTATCTTGGTGAAATCTGGGTTTGGATTGTATTTGGGTCATCTGAGGTCAAAAACTAGGTCACTAGGTCAAATAATAGAAAAACCGTCAACAATTTGTTTGTGTAGACAGTAGAGGTCACAGTTTTCATCCAATCTTTATGAAATTTGGTCAGAATGATTATCTTGATGAAAACTGGGTTGGGATTGTATTTGGTTAGTCAGGTGGGTGATTCAGGGCCATCATGGCCCTCTTGTTATTATTTAATTCCTTAAGTTGAACCTGGGAATGCGATTTTTCCCAATAAAAAAAGTTTACCAATGAAAATTTGCCAAATGTGATATAAATTGCTGATACTGTTGTTCAAATCGTCAATATTATAATTTTATATTTTATGTGAGGCCATTTCTCAGAAAAAGTTAAAACATTAATTTCTGAATTCCTATTTGACGAACATGACCTTTTTTATTATCAAAAAGATATTTGCTCTTAAAAGTCTTGTGTGGAGTTATTAAAACAATGATTTTTGATGCTAAATATGATTTTAATACTTTAGAAATAAAAAAATAGACAGTATCAGCTCTTTTCTTCCCTCACACTTTGAATATTATTCTCACCGGACTATGAGTATCAATAAATGTATTAATTATTGCCTTACTTGAGTATATTAGCAATTTAAGAACAATTGTACTTTTTCGGCGTAAGCTGTCTTAAGCCAGCTTTTCACCTTAGCCTGACCTTTGTAAGTGTCCAATAAAATTCCAATAAAATTTCCCGCGGCTAGGTACGAATGAATACACTTCATTTATTCCATTGGCTGATTTGAGTATACCACCAGAACATTGGAAACATATCCGCGTCTTTGTAACACTGTTTTACTGTATGAAACAATTTTATCTCGAATGAAAAGGCTTAATAGATAGAACAGTTTTACACTCAATTCTCGACATCAATACAGTTTGTGCGTACACCTTTTATTTTCAGAGTATTACCAGCGCAAGAGCGTTTATACTTAAAAGGCTATGTTCTCATATTTAGTACTTACTTCCTTATTCCTGTCAACATGTTAACATGTAAAAGTATAAAGAGCAATGGAAGCGAGGCCTCACTTTAAAGCATTGCATTTCAACCCGCGAGGTATATCGGGTCAATTCGCGGACATTCAGAGTTTATATACAGGTCATCACCGGAGTTGGCGGCCAGTAAAATAATCGTTATATAATAAAGACGCTATCCGTGAACTAGGTGACCTGGAATTTTCTTTAGACCAGAAATATGTTAAATGAAGATATTCAGCAATATAATTATGGTATGTAAATAATAGATTCTTAATGTGTTTTCAACAATACAATGATAAATATTATTGTTGATAAATTTAACAATAATTATTCGTCCATATTGCCTAATGTACTAAAGTGATATTATGAGCATGTAACAGTTTATAGGTGTCTATCGCAACCGTTGATTATTTTTGATGTTTCTACTTCATATACACTTATATTAATTAATGCAGCATCATCATACTAGAACAATATACCAGAAAGAGAAAAATAATGCATTTGAATATCAACCGTACTTTCGTTTGACAACTGATCATGCGTTTACGAGTTGAACCTAAATTTAGTTTTAGTGCAGATTTGTTCATACGACACAAAGACACGAAATTGTTTTACGGATCATTTCAGCTTACAGGATTTGGTGGGTCACGTAAGAATATCGAATATAAAATATATTTTTATAAACAACTGGTAGCAAGGTGAGTTGCAGATAATTAATCAGTAACCACATTTTAACTAACTATTTTGACCTGTTAATTCTTTTCAGCTCAATTCAACAGTGCAAAATGCCCATAATATCACTTTAAGCATTTGCACGATGATAATTGATACTGTTAATAATCGAATCAAATAGCAATGCCCGACAAACCACTAAAACAGGTTTGTTCGAAGAACGCGCTTATAAATACGGATACTTCTCGTGTGGCCGGTTGACTCATATGTTTAAATTTCACTTCCATTCTTCTTTTGGTTTTCTGTTTTGTATCTATAGGTTTATGACCAGCAATATGTTATAATGTAAAATAAGCCGCGAAAACTCCCCGTAACATCCCGTACTGCGTGTGATGCAGCTAAGAACTGCACAGAAAAAGACATTCGCTATCCTTGATCTCATTCATTAAACTTTTTACGCCGTATATCTTTTTTAAAGATATTTCTTGTTTAAGCTCACCTGAGCCTGAAATGCTAAAGGTGAGCTTCACTTTAACTTTTTGTCCCCCATAGTGCAATGTTCGTTGTGTGTCATGAACATTTCATTCTTTCCCACTCTAGAGACTAAACATCACAGTGTTTGCTCAATCATGATGAACTTTGTGTGCAAAAACTAGGTCACAAGGTTTATGTTTTGAAAAATCTTGTTACCACACTAGTTGCCACATTAATGACTCAATCTTAATGAAACTTGGTCATAATGTTTATCTTGAAATATCAAAATCAAGGTTGGATCTGGGCCATTTGTGTCCAAAGACTAGGACATGAGGTCACACCTTATGAAAACCTTTATATTGTCAATTTTCAGAGCTTTTCCACTCTAGAGGCCCCACTTTGGGCTAAATCTTAATAAAACTTGCTCAGAAATGTTTTTTCATAATATCTTGGCAATTTTAGGTCACGTTTGTCGAAAAAATATCAATAAAAAAATGCAAAAATATCAAGGCATTTTTTCTAAATTGGGTCAAGTGGTGTCCAATACTAGGTAACAAGATCAATCTTTGACAATTGTTGTATCTTGAAGTGAGGTGAGTGCCTAAGGGCCATCATGGCCCTCTTGTTTGTAATATTGTACTATAATTTTATGACAAAATGTGTCTAAAGTTTTATTTGCTTATTGAAATTTGTTGCTTGTAGTTGTTGTAATGATAAAATTCATTTTTTCTTGTATTTCAGGAAGGAAAAGTTGCCATTACTAAAGTAGCCAATCTATTATTGTGTCTTTGCTGCAAAGAAAATGTAGGTTTTGGAATGCTTAAAGCAAAGGTAAGCTAAATCAAGACCAAATTCAACATCAAATCATCTTGTGCATGATAAATTTTATTGATAAATAAAAATGTACTGCAATATCTTTTAAAATCAGTGCAAAATGGGGCTGTTTTAAAATTAGAATTTTGAATATGAACTATATTGTCAATTTGTCAGGTATAAGTGTTGCAGTAATCTAGTTTCTCATGAGTGGCTTGACAGATTTCAAACAAAATCTCTAATTTAAATTTTGTCATAATTAAGGGTCTTTTTCAATATTACATCTCAGCTTTATAGCCAGGTAACTACTCATAAAACTTTATTTATATGTATATACCTTGTACTAAGGCCTTCCCTGCCCATTGGGTCAAGATCACTAAAATTACTAAAAATGGCAAAAATAGATTCATTAACTTCTTATAACGCATTGAGTTATTATACTGAAACTTATTACAATTATTCCTCTTACCCCAGACCTAGCTTTGGATTGTATATGTAGTGTGTGGGGTCAAGGCCTCTAACCCCAGACCTAGCGTTGGATTGTATATATAGTGTGTGGGGTCAAGGCCTCTAACCCCAGACCTAGCTTTGGATTGTATATGTAGTGTGTGGGGTCAAGGTCATGTTTGGTTAATATAGAGAAATGTGTCTGCTCAAAACTCAGGAATAAATTTAGCTCTTGTAATGAGTCAATGACACAAACTATATAAATACCTTATATCCAGACCTCATAAGCATTGCAAGGTGCATGCACTAGGTCAAGAGCAAAGTAACTGTTATACAAAATATATATATATATATATATATATATGTGTTCCATCCAAACTTAATTTAAGATTGCACCGTTACTAAATATAGTTAAATAGTTTCCACTCAATTACTCAATAACAATTGACCTATTGTATTGAAACTGCTGACATAAATGCCTTATTTTCCAATCCAGCATGGGAAACAAATTAAACAATTGTAATGGAACTTCATACATAGATGTCCTTGGATTTCTAGTTTTATGTTTGTGATCAAGGTCAAGATGACTGTTACTGAATAAAGAAAAGTCATTTATGCTTAATATTTCCAGAACAATTGAGCTATTGTTATGCAAGCATATATACAATTATTGTACAACTACATCATTTGTGTTTGCATTTGGTGCACTTTTTGTCAAGGTCAACAGTCAAGGTCACTGTTAGTAAATATAGAAAAAATGCTTATGACCAAGGTTAATGTGTCTGATATGATATGTTTGCAAATTAGAAAAGTTGTTAATAACTTTACTAATCCCTAATATAATTACCTTCTTTGCAAGAATTGTGGTTCAGAAAAAAAACAGACACTCGGACAAGAACACGAAAGGTTAAGAAGACTGTCCTCCAATAGCTCTTGTTAATATGGTATTAAGATTTAATTCTCTTTGCCATCAAATAATTAATGATAATACATGTGGCTGAAATTGAAGAAAAGGTAACTATAGTGAATTTATAATTACCTCCCTTGAAACTGAAATGTCTATACTTCAATGGGTGTAAAACTAACATGCCATATCCTTAGAATAGATCTTAATTTATTGCTGGAATGACATACATTTCTTATGCTTCTTTCCAGGCAAAAGCATTAGCAACATATTTAGAGGATCCATTGTCACAGATAGCAGCCTCCTGACAGTAATGGATAGACCGGATATGCCAAAGCATTTATCTCTCTTGGCTTCGTTCTTTTATAAATGATAGTAAATGTTTAATATGTTCACAGAATAACATATTTCATTTAGTATTAACTTATCCGTGTGCATGACCTTACTGATGAATTTGTGTTGTTTTTTTTGTTGTTGTTTTTAAAGATTTTTTTTTTAACGAAAACCATATGCATTCTTGATGTTAAATTGTTTATTTGTATTTGCTGTTCTCAATATTGTAAATTTATGTATTTGTTAAGGACGTATAACGCATTTTTTTTGTTACACATAGAATTTGATAATTTTTTGTAGTTTGCTGGAACCATCTTTTGCTGATGTCAAAATGAAATAAAATCCAGGGTAACAAGTGTTTTTATGTCGCCTTAAACAATATGACTGTTTCAACCTATGGGTAACCTCTCAAGTTGTTAAGAAATTAGGGGCGAATCATTAAAGAATATGACTGTTTCAACCTCTGGGTAACCTCTCAAGTGGTTATGAAATGAGGGGCAAATCATTAAAGCGCAAACCGTTCAGGGGTTGAGTATATTCAGTACCTTAACACATTTGCTTCAAAGGACAAAAGTGATAAAACTATATAATCGTTAGTCTCTTACGTTACAAACAATTATATAGACATATTTGTGAGGGTACTGTATCTACTTGCCTACTAATATATGTACATTATTTTCCCACTTTTTGCGTTCTCGCACACAGAGTTCATTCTTACTTACCCAAATGGTTCTTGGGTTTTCAAACAATAAGAAAAAAGAGGGGGAAAAACTGGGTCATGTGGGTCGTTTGGTCACAATTAAAGTGTAACTGCATGTAGTAGAACAAAACAAAGATCACAAACAGACCGTAACCCTGCTAACTTCAAAACAGATAATCGCGATTGAAAATTCACAAAATAAGTAAATAGGCTTCAGCTGGCTGCTCAATATCATTTGGGTGAACCGATTGCTCTGTAGACTATCAAACACATATATCTCTTTGAGAACTCGTAATTATAAATATATTATTATATTGATAGGTGGTGTTTCTACATTCTCGAATATGGGCCGGTTCAAATTCCCGTACATTGAACAGGGTTACATTTCGCGTCTTTAGTAGTTCATCCAGTTCAAAAAATCTTCAGAAAATGTATATAAAAATATGACTGATAGCAGAGCAAAGATTCGTTATGTGTCTTTGTTGCACTTGCGGTACGAGCATTTGTTCGAAAACATTGCTTAAAGATCGATTGACAAGACTGCCAATGTCGTATTGCAGATCAATATATTAATAAAATGCAACCGAATATTGCAACAACATATTTTTTAACCAGATTTGTCGAAATAAATAATGCGAAAAAAAAAGTTGATATTTGCATTATTTTATTTGCACGTACATCACCATGCAACATCACCATCAAGTGATGCGTATAAGATCGTCATGGTTTAGTGTGAATGATTTCCATGCCTCTAAATGAAATACATGATCTCCAACAACAACACTTGATATATAAAGATGAAACCCTTTAGCCGTTATTTGAGAAAATAAAATTATTATAATTTATTTACAAAGCAAGTGTATTTTGATGACTTATTTTAGGTATATGATTAGTCAATAATAACATGCTTAATCCCAAAGTAAGCTTTCCGTGTCATACACGTGTAGCTTGCGATACTTCAAATATGGGGACATTTCGACTGATTTCCGGTAACTCAAGACATCACTGGTCGTTACAATTACATTACAAGATAAGTATTGATGCAAAGCATCAAAGGGCGTCGGGAATTTCAGTGTAAAAGGCACTCGATGAAGTTACATGGAACGATTTTTTTCTACTGTAAATATTTATATATTGGCCGATTATTTTAATCAAAATAGAAAAAGATACTGGTATAACCATTATCTATGATTTTGTGTTATAACCCCCAAATAACCATTATCTATGATGTTGTGTTATAACCCCCAAATAACCATTAACTATGATTTTGTGTTGTAACCCCCAAATATTCCATAGTTCATTTTATTAACATTGGTTTCCTTTTTTTACTGGCATCCGTTTGCAATTTTCATTAATGGAACAGAACTGTGTAGGTTTTAAAAAATCTGCTTCATCTCACAAAATGCGCATTGATAGTGTCACCTAAAAAAGTCCATACCAAAGGGTCCATACCACCTGGATAGTAATACGTGTCGCGCTTCGCGCTCTATATGTGGTTCTTAAAAAAAAAATTCCGAGGAGTGCTTGACTCTAGGGAAACGGGTTGCTGGGACACATCTCCTCCTTGATAAGCGGCTGCTTCCTTTATCACAACTCATTGTTACAATCAATAATACGTGTCGCGCTTCGCGCTCTATATGTGGTAGGGATAGTACTAAGGGCCTATGATAGACAACCATAAACAACAACAATAATACATGCAAAATAGATGTGTTGTTTGCATTTATTTGTTAATATAAAAGCACGTGTATTTTTTTAAAGATATTCTTAAGATATTTAAGAGATGTAAGAAATTTTAATTAACGTTGTCGCCACGCGGCATCCATTAATTTTAATAAAAATGTGCTCCCCGCCTGGGAATCGAACCCACCAACTCCCGATCGCTAGGCGGACACCTCATCCACTACACAACGGCGACTGTTGAAATCTTCAGACAAAAATGTTGACTATTTATTTAAAGTATCACCGGTTCGCGTATTTGCCCAGTCCCTGTGATCTTTTATTAGTGCCCAGTCCCTGTGTTTAGCTATTAATTAAAATAATTAACTTAGCATTTTTGGCAATAAATGTTGTTATTAATATAATAGGCACAAATGAAGTACTTATTTACACTAATTTACACAAAAAATCACCACTGTGCAAGATATTCTTAAAACAGAAATATATACATTGATCCGTACAATAACTGCTCCTCCCATAAGCGAAAAAAATGCATGACATACTAGTCGCCGCTCTCCAGAGCGACGCTAATAAAAAAGGGTTTATGTATGCTAAAGAATGATTTTCAATTCTTATTGTGAATATTACGGGACAAAAATTGTATTCTTGTTGTTATTCCCTTATTTGACATCCATCTCTTTTTTTATTCGAATAGCATAAAACACCTGTTGGCAACCGATGTTTTATTTAAAACAAATTATGTGAAACTAAATGACAGCGCATGTTTTAAAAAAGATTTTCTTGTCATATTTTAGCCATCTCTGAACACAAATGTGTCAATATTGTTGAATGCGTAATTTCTGGCCAGGTCACTGAGTATAAAGTGACCGGATATTGGCATGTTCATGCGCAAAAATAGAGAAAAAGTTACACTTGTCATAAGCATGTGCTGCCGTAGACAGCAGACTATATGTTGATGACATTTGTATAAAAACATAGTTAAGGTTCTGACATTTGTATAAAAACATAGTTAAGGTGCTCGATGAAGATAAACTTTGTGAAAATTTTAAAAAGACTGATTGAAAAAGCAAGCCCTTCATACTTTCAGTCGATTTTTATAACTTGTTATTTAAATTGTTAAACGAGCGAGTGCTAATATATATGTATATATATATATATATATATATATATATATATATATATATATATATATATATATATATATATATATATATATATATATATATATATATATATATGGAGTCATTGCACATATTCGTGGTTCTTGGGTTTTCACTAATCAATGGCAGTGGCATTGATATGGACTCAAATATTGTTGTGTTCGATTTACTGGAAAGTTCTTATTATTTATTAGCTTGTGTACGGGGTATTGCAGACTAAAGTACCGAGTATTGTTTTCTTATATGCATTAATTTCTCATAGTAGCTAGATCCCGCGGTATGGTGTTTTTTTAAGTAACCTGAGCGCAACAAGTTTACTTAACTTATCCGGATGGATCCTTCGGTTACTTTAGTTTAAAGTTGCTAAAATCATTCAAGTCCTATTGATATGTATGTCACCAGAGCTAAAATAGATTTAAAAGTAAAACTGTTTAAAACCATACGGCTCAGAGAATGTATCTCTCGTTTGTAACAGTATGGTGCTACTCCACTAAGTTTGTTCAAATCATGTCCGTGGAGTCTAACCAAGCCACATCCTACAGATCAAATGATTACAGTAAACCAATATAAAAAGTCACACTCGAGCGCAAATTACGATTGACGGGAGAAAACTCCGGCTTAGGTTAGAAAGTTTTCGTGAAGATAACTTTTGTCGAAACATCGATTTTGATGCCCGATCGAGCTGTTTTTGCTGCAATAACATTATGCATTTTCATGAGTTTGTTAAGAATATCATTTATTTGCAAATTACAAAACATGTCGAAAAATTTAATTAGAAGATATCGTAGCCATTTCATCTTTGTTTTTGTGGATCTGTTTTATCGGTTTTGTAAGTAATTACTATGGATTTAATCAGTACCCAGATAAATAAACATATGTATCCTAATGGCCAGTTGCGAACTGACACTTGGACGTACCATCACGCAAGTGAGCGATTCTCGCGTGTGTGCGTGCGTTTGACGAGTCTGAGTGTGTGTGTGTGTCTCGAAGCTGCATTTTGCGATTACTCTGGTAATATACCAGCACCATTGCCTGATGTCTGCAGTCTTTTGAATGTTAGTTTAAAAAGGTAATTATTCAGTGTTCTCATAATTGTGTTGCGGTCTTCTGTCGAGGAAGTGGAGCTTAATACCCGGAGGAAAACCCACCTATCAGATATGATGACCAACAAACAAACCCATTTTTGCCGTGTGGGCTTGAGCACCATCCGGTTAAATGAGAGCCCGATGTACTGAACACTGCCCTAGTCTGATAGTTGCCTGATACTCGAGATAATTCATGATAAAGTGACCATTAACTGACGGGGGCTAAACATTTTCATCTTCGTTATTTTAAAAAGAGTGCAAAATTGCTTAATAAATTCTCAATTCTATGGGACAATATCGTATATTTATTACGGTAATTGATTGTGTACATCATAGCTGTCCAACCAGGATTTCACCTTCGTTTCCTTAAACAACAGCCAATAAATGTTGTTGTTTTTTGCCCACAAGTAGACATGAATGAATAACATTCTTCTAATGTATTGGTCATATGGAAAATAATAGGGATTCAGCATTACGTTTTTAAATCATGCTAGCCCGAATGTTTAGCCTGAAGCCAGAGTATCTCGTATAGAATCGAAGAACGTGTATAACGTTTTACCCTTAACGCTTCAAATACATGTATTGTGTGCGTGTCCCTTTATATAAGCCAGATCTCGTTTATATATCCACGCAAAACATATTCCGACGGTAAGACACTGATAAAATGAATAAATTTATTGGAAATTAGTAATAATACTATGCCTTGGTGTGTTGCAATAATGTTTCTTTAAAATATGTATCGTATTCTAAATTTGTTGTACGATGTTTGTTGAAACTGTCCCCAGATTGCGGGATTACGATGCGTCGCATCGAGATCTCGTGCGCTTGCATCTCTTTCCCTCGACTATTGATTATATATACATATTCGATGTAAATGGGGATTTTTAAATGGTATTTTCTTGTTCCGGTTCCGGTCAAAACAAGTGGTAAAGAAAAAAATGTAATTCTTATTTAAATTAGAATAGCATATACAGTCAGTGGTCGTATGCAAAAAGTGTGAAAAATGTGAAAAGTGCATATGTGCTGGATATATTGGACTACGTCGTATGTATCAATCTTCAGTTTTAGACATTTAATGGCATTTACAGTTTTTCCACAGTAAGAAAAATGGGCGGGGAATAGCGTCACAGATGTTTTTACAAGTGTATTACAGAAGTGTCAAAATACTATAAGTGTGAAAAGTGTAGAAAGTGCATATGTGTTGGATATATAGGACTCTACATCGTATGTATCAATCGCACAGGTTTTTGACAATTTAATGACATTTACAGATTTTTCCACAATCAGAGTTATGGGCGGGGAATAGCGTAACAGGTGTTTGACAGGTGTATTACAAAGCAGTCACCATTATTGGTCACTCGTCACGCTTGACATATTGGATCGAATCGTCACGCTTGAAGGACTCGCTATAGCGATTTATTAAAGAGACATATTAACCGTTAATACGTGTTTTATCGGCTTATAACAATCGCTCCGTAGCAGCTCTATAAACACAATGAAAAAACGGCAACACTCATCTACTGCAAGCGAAACGACAAATGCAGAAGCAAGTATACTGGACAGTACGGTATTTGAAAATGAAGATAATGCTGCAAAAAACACTCCCCTAAATAGTAACAAACAGAAAAAATCGAAACCGGATTCCAAGAAACAAAAAACAATGTCAACCTTTGTTAAAAGTGCATCAAACGAAACTAATATGACATCTGAGCAAAGTATCGAAAAAAAATTAGAGGAAATAAATAATAAACTGTCCAAAGTTCTTACAAAAGAAGATTCTTCCTTCATTAGAGAAATTGTTAAGGAAACTGTCGAGCAAATAAAGGAGAAACTTCTTGGGACCGTTCTACGAAGACTCGAAATCCTAGAAGGAAGCGTTTTTGAGCAAAAACGTGACATTGAAAAATTACAAAATGACGTCTTAGAAAAGAACAAACAAATTGAGGAACTTAAAAGCAAAAATGAAATGTTACACACTGAAAAAAGCACTTCCGCCATTCATAATGAATTCGAAAACAATACGGAACAATATAGTAGACGAAACAACATCAGAATGACTGGCGTTCTAGACGATCAAGAGCGGCAGTCATCAAGCACCGTAACACAGAAAATAGTATCGCTCGTAAACGAGCACCTAGGTATACCGATAACACCGAGTGACATAGACATCGCCCACCGATTAGGAAAATTTAAACCAACCGAAAACAGGCCTATTATTATAAAATTTGTGAGACGACAAACGAAAGTCGACATCTTACGAAAAGCTAAGCAATTCAGAGGCACCGGCATCTTCGTCAACGAAGACCTTACAAAACTTAACGCTGAAATCCTGGCATCAGTGCGACTTAAAGATAGTGTCAACGTCGAAAAATGCTGGTCCTTTGAGGGGAAAATCTACGCGCTTTTCAAAGGAAATCAACACGCCACACAAATAGCTTTCGCGGATTACAAAAACTGGTTATCAAAACCTTGGCCACGAAAGTCTTACTCCGAATCACTCAATACCTCCTCCCAGGCGAACTCTAGACGGTTAACAAGAAGAAAAAATTGACAGTTAAACGGATTTGTATTATATATTGATATCTAATGAATGTATAATTACACTGAATTTATGAAAAATTACTCTTTTTGCACTCTTTTTCTCGAACAGATTTTACGTTAATATTGAACGAAAATCAAGTGTAGTTTTTAAGCTTTTCTACTATACATATTGCGGTCGTCTTTTTGTGAAATAATAATATATTTTCTTCCATCTTTTATCAATTGCACATATGTTGTAGCTACGTCCTAGTTTTCCGTGCACTACTTATCAACGCAGTTACTCCCATTGTAATCAGGCGTGTCAGTTAATCATCATCAAGTAATTCAGTATAATAAAATTTATGATAAACGCAATTCTGTTTCTGTAATAAACAAATAAAGCGTTGTTTACAATCTACCTTTTTTTCTCTATCCTGATATATAAAGTAAACATGGTCAAAACACAAAAATATACTTGTAAATATGTACATATTGGAATTATTTTTTTTATAAATACTTATCACAACCCTGTATGTATTGAGTATTGATTTAGGTGTTAATTTACTGGAAAATATACAGGATTCGCTGCCTTTTTGTTTCCCCTCTCACTGTTAAAACATGAGGCGGAAAAAATAAGTACCTTTCTATTTAATATGTATTATATTACATGTATATAGATTTATCATGCAAATTCCCGTGTAAAATTGTATTTTTTTATATGTAATGATATCAAATTTAAGATATTTAAAATACAGCATTTAATACCATTTGCCACGATACTGCTTCTTTTTGTCTCATGTGTATGCAGTTCCAAGTAAGCAAGAAAGAATTCTGTTCCTATTAAGTATGAAATGCATAACACATACATCCTGGTTAAATATGTTTGAAACAAAAAAAAATACACAATCCAAGCGGTACAATAGGGGGCGTTGTGGTTCACAAACGCAGCTCTTGTTTTAACTATTTTGGTATGCAGGCATTTAAAAACTGTATGTAAACAGCTCATACATAAAAAAACATTAATGTTTTCCTATATCAGTAGTTAATTAATATAACACCCAATAAACGATAAATTAAATAACATACATGTTTGTAAAAACATATTGGATTATTTACTTCATTAATGCCATTACAACGTGTCAGAATTATTTTGGGATAGATGTCAAAACAAATTTTTTGATTTTTTAAGATACCTCAACTTTAATAAAAAGTAAACGTATACACAAGCTACGCTAAAAAAAGTACAAGTACTATTTAAAGCTGTACTGACAGTTTTTAAACGCACGGTACATCAACCACAAATTATATACTCGTTCTAATATCTAGAGTAATAACCCGTTCACAGCTAACGGTTAAAACAAGTGGTAGGCAGGGAATATGCATTTTTTTTATGTGAGGTTGATTGCTAACGGTTGATAATATAATGGGTTATTTGTATTGATCCGTTGGATGAATGCATTGTACGTCTGCTTATGAAAACACTTTGACAGCTGTTATGTTTTGCTTTTGTGTTGTTGAAATAGTCATATTTAAGTTGTGCAAACAATTTCTGTATTTTTATACTCTTCTCTATTGTGCGACTTTTTAGAAAATACAATATATTTGTATTGAAGTTTTTTGTGTTTTTTTATATTACCATTTATTATTATTGGGTGTACTAGGTTGCCACAATGTACTGGATTTTCTTTTTATAAATGAAATAAAATTATGAACACATGCGTATGGTACAAGTGTCAGTACAAACCATGTTAACATATAAATAACGAAAACATTATAAATTAAACAATAAATTTATTATAATTTATAAATAAATTAAATATTAAATAAATTATATGTGTACTACATAAAGTTCGAACAATCGTTACATGAACACATGTATTTAATTGGTATTTAATTGTTACTAATAAATACCTTAATTGTATCTTAAGCGAATGCACTACTCAGGCTTTATAAATACATGAGAACTGTATATATGCACACATAGTTGTTGTTACGCCTTGTACGTGTTCTTACTTTAACTGCCGTGATTGTATACATGTGTACTGAATATATGTACACATTGTTGCTGTTACACCTTGTACGTGTTCTTACTTTAATGCTGTTACACCTTGTACATGTTCTTACTTTAATGCTGCGATTGTATACATGAGTACTGTATATGTGCACACATTGTTGTTGTTACGCCTTGTACTTATTATTACTTTGTAAGAACACAATTTTTTTTGCGTTTGAAGATTATGTTTTATGTAGGTCTACAGTAGTCACGTCAAATTTAATAGTATACTGTGTAATGCAATGCTATTAGATATATAAGTTTTTCATGAGCTGACAATATGCTATTGGTCGTTTTCATGCTATAATAAACACAGTCATACACAATTAAGAGCACACACACGCGCGCATACACATACACGCTACACACTGCTATTTTTGTTAAATACATACACACATCCACTGAAAATATTTTTGTTACATACATAGACACTTCATTAAAAAAAAGGCCATTACGGCTGTCTAAACTTTCGAATTTCGTGTTTTTAGACTGCCATAGAGTGGCGTCTCTTAATACATACTAAACAGTTTAAAATATATTCTAGTTCTGCTTGGTAAACCGTAGCGGCAATTTAGCGTGCACTAGATTGCCACAATGTACGGGAACTTTTTATGAATGAAATAAAATTATGAACACATGCATACACATACGAACTTATGTAGGTCTACAGTAGTCACGTCAAATTTAATAGTATACTGTGTAATGCAATGCTATTAGATATATAAGTTTTTCATGAGCTGACAATATGCTATTGGTCGTTTCATGCTATAATAAACACAGTCATACACAATTAAGAGCACACACACGCGCGCAGACACATACACGCTATACACTGCTATTTTTGTTAAATACATGCACACATCCACTGAAAATATTATTGTTACATACATAGACACTTCATTAAAAAAAGGCCATTACGGCTGTCTAAACTTTCGATTTTCGTGTTTTAGACTGCCATAGAGTGGCGTCTCTTAATACATACTAAACAGTTTAAAATTATATTATAGTTTTGCTTGGTAAACCGTAGCGGCAATTTAGCGTGCACTAGGTTGCCACAATGTACGGGAACTTTTTATGAATGAAATAAAATTATGAACACATGCATACACACACGAACATAATAAATACACTATGATTAATTCAATTATTAAAACTCCACATATGACGTAAAGGAAATAATTAAGTATTTTGTTTCTTTCAGTTGTTTGCTTTAAATATTATCTTGAAATAGTGATTTATGATTATATTTACTGACTTGTATATGCTATTTTTATTTTTATTCAGTTTTTATTCGAAAAAAAATATAGTATATGCCTAATACAGGAAAGTCACTTGACACATACTTTAGCACAAACCTTAAAAGATGAATGGGACGGAGAAATCTATCTCAGTGGACAACATACTAATAAACAAGGCATTGCCTTTCTGATAAAAAGTAACATAGGGATCACAGTTGATAACCTTAACGAAATAATAACTGGCAGACTAGCAAGTATAGATATAAAAATACATGAAACACAACTAACAATAATCAACGTTTACGGTCCTAACATAGATGACTCAACATTTTACGAAACATTACAATCCATTATAATTAATAACCAAGATAAAAATATTATAATCGGTGGTGATTTCAATACTGTCCTGAACCCAGTATTAGATAAAAAGAATGGAAACCTTTATACTCATCCTAAAAATAGAAATATTTTAAATAACATAATTGAAAACTACAATATGATAGATATCTGGCGTACAGTACACCCAAACGAAAGCAAATTCACCTGGCACTCAAACACAAAACCAACAATATTTTGTAGACTAGACTATTTTTTAATAACTGAATCTCTTTGCAACATTATTGACACATGTAACATAAAACCAGGATTTATGACTGATCACTCTCTAGTTGAACTTAAACTGCATAATATACAACCTGAAAGAGGCCCAGGATACTTTAAAATTAACAACAGCATCTTATTGGATACACAATATCAAACACAAATAAAACAGGAAATATTATATACAGTTCAAAATAATAAAGATGCAAACCCAAACACCTTATGGGAAGTAATTAAAGGAAATATACGTAACACAACAATTAGATACACATCATTTAAACAAAAAGAAACACACAAACTTGAAACTGAAACCATCAAAACCATTGAAACACTTGAAAAACAATTGCATCAAACAAACACAAATGATACCACCGACATTGAAAATGAAATAACATTTAAAAAACAAATATTAGATGGAATCTATCATACACGTCTCAATGGAATAATACTAAGAGCGCGTGCACAGCATGTTGAACACAATGAAAAAAATACAAAATACTTCGCAAACATTGAAGAACGTAGAAGTGAACAAAAAACTATACACAAATTAGTAGTCAATGGCAAAGATATAACAAACATGACTCAAATACTAGAAGAACAACGTTTATTTTTCGAAACCCTCTATAAACGAAAACATGTTGAAAATAACACCCTTTTTAAAAATACACATCATGCTTTAAACGAAGAGGAAAAACAACTGTGCGACGGATTGCTTAATGAATATGAATGTGGATTAGCCCTAAAAGATATGCAAAATAACAAAAGCCCAGGATCTGATGGCATCACAATCGAATTTTATAAAATATTCTGGAATGATATAAAAACACATCTTATTAATTCACTAAACTATTCATTTAACAACGAAAACTTAACTACGCTACAAAAACAAGGTATTATATCACTTATTCCAAAACCTGGAAAAAACTTAGAATCCTTATCAAACTGGCGTCCGATTAGTTTACTAAACAATGATTATAAAATTGCAACTAAAAGTATAGCAAACAGAATAAAAAAAGTATTACCAGCAATCATTTCAAGATCTCAATCTGGTTTCATAAAGGGACGTTACATTGGTGAAAACGTTCGTTTTATCCAAGAATGCATAAACTATTTCAACAATTCAAATAATCCTGGTCTAATATTCTTTGCAGACTTCGAAAAGGCATTCGATTCGCTTGATCATTCATTTATGTTCTCTTGCTTAGAAAATATGAACTTTGGTGGAAGTCTCATTCAATGGGTCAAACTATTCTATACCGATATTAACAGTTTAATCATTAACAATGGCTTCTTTTCAAACAGTTTTAACATCGAACGAGGGGTTCGACAAGGATGTCCACTCTCATCATCGCTATTTATTATATGCATCGAGTATCTATCACATCACATCCAATCAAATAAACACATAAAAGGCATATCACTAGAACCTGACGAAGAAATCAAACAGTCCCTATTTGCTGACGATGCAACTTATTTTTTAAACGACAATTACGATTCTTTCCATAACCTAATAGAATCGCTAACCCTTTACGGAATGACATCGGGTCTGAAACTAAACAAAAGTAAATGTACTGTGCTACGAGCAGGTAAATTAAAACAAAGTAATGTCCTATATAAAAAAGAAATGAAATTTAATTGGACATCCGATGAAGCCACAACGTTAGGAATTACTTTCACAAATAATGAAAAAGATACAGTTCTTAAAAACATACTACCTAAATTACAGAATTTTAAAAACTGCTTAAAATCATGGCATCACCGTAAACTTACACTTATCGGAAAAAACACAGTATTGAAAACGTTTGCACTTCCTAAATTAATTTATGTATTAACAGTCCTCCCAAATCCACCATATGATATTATTAACGATATAAAATCAGCAATATTTAATTTCATATGGGACGGTAAGCCTGATAAAATAAAACGAACTCAGTTAATTCAATCTGTAGAAAATGGAGGTATCCAATTAACGAACATTGACTCATTCTTGAATGCAATCAAATGCAGCTGGGTTAAAAGATACCTAGACAATGCCAATACAAGTAAATGGAAATTATTCTATCAGAAAATCCTAAAAAAATATGGTGACTCCTTACTCTTTGAATGTAACATCAGCAAATCTATCTTACATGAAATTGCAAACGAAAACATATTTCTGTCTGATGTTCTATCAGCATGGTGTGATGTCACGCATAACCTAGAAACCCAAACAAGCAGTAAAACTATTCTATGGAACAATAAAGACATAACTTCAAACAATAAGACGTTTTTCTATAAAGATTGGTTTGAACGAAGCATTAAATATGTCGACCAATTATATGACTACAGAATTAAGGATTTCTACTCTTTTAATGATATATGCTACATATACGGAATACCTTCAAATAATTTTCTGAAGTACTACACATTAATCAAAAGCATACCCATACATATTAAATCTGAAATCAATACAAATAATACACCATGTACTCAAACAACATTCGTAGAAAATATACTTGGAAGAAAAAACAAAACAAATAAAATATTTTACACACTACAAATTAAAAACCCAACAGAAAACTCAAAAACCCAAAATAAATGGCAAGTCCTTTTCGGAGTACATGAACTTAATTGGAAACACATATTTACCATGCCATATAAAGCAACTATTGAAAGCACTCTGAGAAATGTTCAATATAAATACATACATAGAATTATAGCTACAAATAAATACCTCTTTAAATGCAAATTATCTAACTCAAATCTGTGTGACTTCTGCAGTGAAAACATCGAAACTATAGAACACCTGTTTTGGGAGTGCAAACACATCCAGCCTATTTGTAATCATTTAACATCTTTTCTTGAACAACAGCAACTAAACGTTAAATTATCTTTCTTAAATGTAAGTTTCGGAATTTACTCATTGAAATCAAAAGATTGTAATAATATTGTGAATTTTATTCTTATAATGATGAAATTGTTCATCTTTAACATGAAGTTCAAAAAACAAGTACCAAATTTTAATTGTTTTATCCATAGTCTTAAACTTAAAGTCCAGATTGAGAAAGAAATAGCCCTCAGTAATGACACATTACAAAACTTTGAACAAAAATGGAATCGGATTAAATTCTCATGATGCTTGTCCACTTATATACATTTCACTCTAATGTAAGTTATCTTTCTAAAATATTTTTGTATGTTTTTTTTTTTCAATCTTATAAGATCATTTTGAATATACAACGAAACACACAAGTCCAGTATGCTTTCTTCCGACTTTATACAACTCATCATTTTTCATAACAATTCTTCTATTATTTTTTTCTTTTCTCTTTAAAAAAAAAAAATACATATTTTCTTGTCAATATCATAATTTAGAATTGGTCAAAACATGTGTCAAACCTTAAAAAAATCTAACAAATGAACATTGGGGTCATTTGGTGTGGTTGGGAGCTGGGAGTACCGTCTTGAAAAACACCGATTTTTTGTTAATTAACAACGCTGCCTGTGGTTACTCGCATTTGTATCGCTTATTAATTACATCTTTAACTGAACGTTTTCAATGAGCGCATCAAATTATTAGCATTAATAAAATATATATGAAGCAGTAATATATGTACTACCAGGCGATTTGCAGAAGCATGAAGGCATACGACAGTTGCAGTTTGTTTGTAGCGAATAGCACAGTGCAATACGCACATGTCAAATACCAACATTCAGTTTTAATACGTCAACATTCAGTTGTCATTAAGAAATATGCAATTGTCATTTTGCAGCGTAGATGGACTGGCGGACATTCTGTCCACAAATATCGCAATAAGTTGTTCACAGTGATCGGTTCTGGATAAATATTTACGGTCATTCAATCCGTACATGGCATGTGATTCCGGCATAAAAAGGCCGATTGGACAAGTAAATGTATTCACATTTTCACTGCTTTTAGAACGTTAACATACGGAAATAATAAAGACACAGCATACTACGGTGAGTGTGCTTTAATTAAAAATAACGTTTATTATTATATACATGCATTAAATATTTACATTAATATTATCCATTTTATTTACATTATTAAAAAAAAATACTAAAAGAGAAAGCGTCTGTATGGTCTATGTATGGCCTTATTATATAATTTTATGGGACTATAGGTATTTAAAAACAACATTAATAACTTTATACTTTTAATGGGTATCATACATGTAATTTAACAACCGTTGCCGAACTATACATATTTTATGGTGTTATATTTTTCTTTACTGTGTTAAAATTGCAAGCATTGGAATCTTTTTATTTCATGATTTTCTGTGGTTTTCAATGAAATATAGGTTAATTTTCAACACACAACTTGTGTAAAGTATGTTTCTTCTACATTAGAGCAAAAATTGATAACTGCGAGTACAAGCAAAAAAAAGTATTTCGATTCATCAATTATTCGATTTTTGTATATCAAATATCATTTATTGAGATGAAGAAATCGGTCTTTATAGTAATATTTGAAAGAAGGAAATCGCGTCGAACTGCGTTACATATAACAGGTTTGAAAGACTGGAATGGTTTGCATTTAACAACAATAAGAATTAGAATTTGTTATACGACATATTTAAATGTGTATCTTGACATTGCATTTAAACGCTATTTTATTCTTTAGCCATTTCTTGAAATGGGTAAACCCTTGTTATGATTGTACACCAATTTCTGGCGAACTATATTGCGACTGGGAGATCTCTTACTTTTTATATCAAGAAATAACGTCTCGATTTCGTGATATCTGTTATAGTTTTTTTTCATATTAATACTTTTTTACACAAAACACGATTCCATTTCTTTGTATCAATAAATGATTTTTTTAATATACAACTGAATTTATTTAAATTCAATAATGCGATATCTTGATACCATAAAGTAAAATCGATTCTTGATAAACAATAAACATTTATATCAAGAATGTACATTATACATGTAGATTTAAAAATGTTTTTTTTTTAAATAGTAAAACGGTGACCCATACAGGTTTCGGTTATTTGTTGATAATCAAATTTATGATTAAGCAAAATCAAGCGTTTTTTGTCTGTTTTACTCAATGTATTTTCTCCTTAGATGCTTGACGTAATTCTTGGTCTCATGGGGGCCGCGGGGTTTGTGGCAGGCCTGGTTATTATTTGTAACCTCGCCCCAAGGTTCGTACCTAAGGCTCAGTCAGCAACTTTAGGATATCTCGCAGAAGCTAAACTTCAGACGCTTGATGGAAAGGAAACACTTTTTACGGTAGGTGTATCCATAGTCTTTCAAATTAATTTAAAGTCTAGATCACAGATCGTTTCTATCATTTAATGCATATTGTTTCATGTCTTAAACATAGATTTATATTTGCACATTTACACATATGTAGTTAGTGTTTCAAATATAATAACGACACAGAAATATAAAGGAAAAATGTTGCTTTGATCTCGGATCCGAAAGATCTAGAGGCTTAATCCTTGACCACGCGGACATTCTGATTCGAACCGTTACGGCTACAGCTTTTACTTTACATCTCGGACATCCTGACTCCTTCTGTAATGGCTACAGTTTTAAATTCATGTAAGCGTTCCAAATGGTATTTCTTATAAATTCTTTGTTTTGAGTTACAAACGCTATATTTAATTTTCTCAGTTTTAAGATCTCATCTTATTAAGAAAACTGTTATAAAATTAATGGTTTATTTCAAGTGTTAATTGTTTCGCTACTTTCCATCATAACATTCGCAGTTTTTGGAATCTGTTACAAATAATTGATAATTTGTCAACGTATAAATAAGTAAACAAGTTCCTTTTAAATGACTTTTCCACAGTTTGGAAAAATGACATTAAACCTATGTCCTAAATTCAAAATGAAAATGTTTTAAGTATATAAAACTCATGTAAAATAATGTGCCGTTTTGCAACTTAATGTTCCGGGCCCTTGTCCCTGGGCTGGCAATATCTTAGGCTTACCTTAGCCTAACAATATATAAAACTAGAAATGGCGCGGCAGAGGCCGACGCGTATCCCAACACCGCATGTTTGACCCAGGGGCGCCCCAGGGTTGGTAATGTGGCCATGCATAGTTGAGATTGACCGTATTGTCATAAGAGAAGTTCAGTATCAATAAGAAGTAAATTTTAGAAATGAAGAAATTATAGTAAAATGCCATTTATTCAATACCAACCCTGGGGCACCCCGCCCCCATAGGCCACCTATGTGGGCGGGGTGCCCCAGGGTTGGTTTTGGGGCCATACATAGTTGAGATTGACCGTATTGTCATAAGAGAGGTTCAGTATCAATTTGAAGTAAACCGGTGTAGAAATGAAGAAATTATAGTAAAAGGCAATTTTGGATGGGCGTGGCCTATGTGGGCGGGGCGTCCCAGGGTTGGTAATGGGGCCATTCATAGTTGAGATTGACTGTATTGTCATAAAAGAGATTCAGTATCAATTTGAAGTGAATCGGTGTAGAAATGAAGAAATTATAGTAAAAGGCAATTTTGGGTGGGCGTGGCCTATGTGGGCGGGGCGCCCCAGGGTTGGTAATGGGGCCATGCATAGTTCAAATTAACGGTATTGTCATAAGAGAGGTTCAGTATCAATTTGAAGCGAATCGGTGTAGAAATGAATCAGGGCTAGCGCTGGCCCATAATTTCTTTGAGCCAACCAGATTTCGTTTTTCGGAGCGCGAAAAGTGGTTTTAAAATAATAATATATACTATCAACTTGTTCATATTTCTTTTTATGACAACAAGAGCATATCACATATAATTTAACATTTAGTTTTCAATATAGAAATAATTATTATGGTACTTCAAAGTACAATCATAAGTTAATTTATACATGTACACTTAACAGTGGAGTAAGTTGTCCCAGATTTGAAATCCTGAAAATTAGGCCGGGGGTCTTAGAACCATGAATAAAGGGCAAAGCCCCCCCCCCCCCCCCCACTCCACCCAGAGCACTTACAAATTGTTCTTTGTTAAAGTCTTTCCAATTGCAATTTCAAGTGAATACAATTCGAAATAATATAAACCACATCGTCCGTATTACCGCATGTGTATTCGTCATTCTATTTCTTCTATAAAGAACTCCGAAATTAGATTTAAATCAGCGAAAAATAATGTATCCGAAAACGACAGTCCGAAAAAATGTACGCGTTCTGCACTTGAATTAATATTTGCATATCGTTTGATTGCAGAAAATGGAAATCAGTAGCCTAGCAAATACGTAATAAATATACCATTTGGTTGACATTTTTCTTTACAATAGCATTGCTTGTGGGGAAAAAACTACTTAATTATCACCTTTTATTTCAAACGATAACGTCGATAATCGGCAGAAAGGTGTAACAACTAACATCATCAACATAGAACTAATTATTTTATGATCATCATTTAATTCAGATCGATAGTCGATAGAAAGGTCTAAAGTGATCAGCTGAGAAATAATTTATTGTTGCTCTTCTTGTCATGTGTTTATCTTTAAATACGACGTTTGCCATCGGCCGCTAAATTGTTGGCAGACGCCAATATCAACTGTGTATTCCAAGTGTCCCTCATAACGGTGCCTTGGGTCTACTTCACCTTAACATAAGATCGTTGCGCAACAAACTTGAATTTATCAAAGATAATTTACTAAATTTTGACATAATGTGTTTTACGGAAACCCATTTAACCGAGATTATCACCGACGAGCAGATTTTAATTGATGTTTTTTATCACGCATTATTTCGGAAGGATTTCTCGAGTCATTCAAGCGGACTAATTGTTTATGTAAAAACAATATTATTATCGAGGCGTATTCTCAACCTCGAAAATCCCCGTTTACACACAGTTTGGCTAGAAGTTAAATTGCATAATTTCAATACTCTGGTTTGTTGCTTTTACCGGCCGCCTAATTCTGATGTTACTTTTTGGATAATTTTGAAATCATGATTGATAAAGCGCTTGATTTAAACCAGAACGTCATCATGCTTGGGGACATAAATGAAGACCAATTTAAACACAATGCTCGCCTCTCTCAATCAGTATCCCTGTATAACGAGTTATCTCTCAAGCGACAAGGGTCACCGCAAATACTGCTACACTAATTGATCCGATATTAATCTCGGATACTATTTCATGCTTGAACAGTGAAGTAATAGTTATCCCTCAAACTGTTAGTGACCATCATGCTACTGCCATTCATGTTACAATTCCTTTAATAAACAGCTAACCGATTCAACGAAACATTTGGTTGTATAAATATGCCGATTTCGATCGACTAAACAATCTTATTACATGTACAAACTGGGAATTTATTCATGATTCTAATGAAGCAACTGTTATGTTTACGAACAAACTTACCGAACTGATGAAACTTTGCATTCCAAATAAACTTGTCACAGTGCGCCCTCATGACAAACCATGGTATGATTATTCTATTAGAACAATGACTCGTAAACGAGATAGACAAAAACACATATCCATAGACAATCCTACTTCTGCTAACTGGAATAAATATAAACAACTTCGAAATAAGGTTAATTACATGATAAAACATGCGAAAGAACAGTTTTATTCTAACCTAGAAACATCTCTTGATGAACTAAATACTTCAAATCCAAAAAAATATTGGAAAACACTAAAGCAACTAATAAAAACAAATTCTCACCCGAATTCGATACCACCTTTACAGTCAACGGACTCTGACGGCAATCTTATTGTACATTTGTCAGATACTGACAAGTCAAACTGTTTAAACAGATACTTTTCCTCCATTGCGTCGTTGAATGACTCAACCGGTGTTCTTCCAAAAATTCTCAGATATCTCTAACGCAAAATTATATAACCTGTCCATATCAGAATCAGAAATTATAGATGTTATTAAATGCTTAATAACCAATAAAGCCGTCGGTGGTGACCTTATAAGTCATATTGTCCTTTAAAAAACGTGTAATTCTATTGCTAAGCCTTTGTGTATCCTCTTTAACAAATCACTTAACGAAAGTACATATCCCGCCCAATGGAAAGAAGCGATTGTAATGCCTCTATTTAAAAAGGGAGAACCGAATAATCCTTCCAACTACCGTCCTATCTCATTGTTAAGTTGCGTAGGCAAGCTGACGGAGAGGATAGTTTATAAACATTTATACAACCACCTTCTTGCTAACAAACGTATATACTCCAACCAGTCGGGCTTCTTAAAAGGTCACTCCACAGTCGCTCAATTAATCGATAGTTTTGATCAAATAACGAAAGGTATTGATGAAAAGAAACTCACATGCATGGTTTTCTGTGATATTTCTAAAGCGTTCGACCGCGTCTGGCACACAGGACTACTCTTCAAACTTAAACACAATGGATTTGATGGTAATTTACTTAATTGGATAAAAACTTATCTAGGGAGTCGCACTCAAAAAGTCGTGGTTGGTGCATCAATATCTCAAACGTTAGAGCTTAATGCCGGTGTTCCACAGGGATCCTCTCTAGGCCCATTATTTTTTCTTGTTTACGTAAACGACATAGTCAAGCACCTTCAATGTACTGCCCGCCCTTTTGCCGATGACACTTCCCTCTCATGTACTACCTCAAATATATATACATATATATAACATTGAAATTGTTCTGAACCATGACCTACAAGTTATAAGTAAATGGGCAAAACAATGGCTTGTAGATTTTAATCCTCATAAAACCGTGGCTATGTTGTTTTCATCACACCATGCTGTTCCCCAACCACATGTTTTATTTAATAATGTACCGGTCAATTTTGTAGAAAACCACAAACACCTCGGTCTTAGCTCAGCTCAAACGGTAAATGGCACGAGCATATCACTAATATAGTAAAATCAACATAAAAAATACTTGGAATTATGCGAAAAATTAAATACATGGTCTCAAGAAAACATTAAATCAAATTTATATTTCCCACCTACGACCACTACTTGAGTATGCATGTGTCGTTTGGGACGGATGTGCGCTTTACGAAAAAGAAATGTTTAATAAACTACAAAATGAAGCGGTAAGAATAGTCACAGGTCTCACAAAATCTGTTTCTTTGTCTAATATGTATTCAGAAATCAACTGGCATAGTTTAGCCGAGCGTAGGAAGTATCTAAAACTTATACATATGTACAAAATACACAATGGCTTTCCAGACTACTTACAAAATTTACTACCAGCAACTGTCTTACAACAATCTGCTAGGAACCTGAGGAACGCAAATGATTCTGTAATCGTTACTAGAAGGACGGAACTTTACTCACGTTCATTTATCCCGTCGGCTATCGACCTATGGAACAACTTTCCTCGCGACATAAGACTGTTATTCTCTATCAAGATTCAACATTAAATTGAAACAAGTATTTCTCCCAAATGTCGAAACTCCTTTATATTTTCATGTTGGTGATAGAAATTCGTCCATTTTACATGCTCGACTAAGGAATAACTGTAGCGATTTGAAATTGCACTTTTTCATCAATCACTTAGAACCTTCACCTTTATGCGTATGTGGAGAAGTTGAATCAGTGTATAATTTCTTTTTTATTTGTCCACGCTTTTCTGAACAACGTACTTCTCTTTTTGAAACCCTACACGCAATTGAACAAATAAATTGCAATACAATGCTTTTTGGTAATGACATGGTAGATAATGACACCAACTGCTTCGTATTTAAAAATGTTCAGATATTTATTAAGACGACAGAGCGTTTTTTATAATGTTGTTGTAGCACATAGTTATGTTTATTCTCCTGGACAGGACTTCACTATCTCAAGGTTGTACTGTGTGTTTTATTTCCAATGCTTTACAAACCATGATTTTCTTTCGTATTTTACTTGCGCACTTGTATTTTGCTTTCTTAAGACAAATGTTATCTTGACCATGTAAAATATAGCTTTACAAAATCACGCTATCGTCACGAATATATGCAATGTAAATAACAAAACAGGGAAAGACCACCAATAATGTTGTTAGAACTTTAGGTCCTACCCTTTTTTCAAAACAGTTGTATTTCTATGTATGTTCTGTAGTTGTGTAACTATTATGGAAATAAAATATGTTTAAATAAATTCCAAGTGTCTACGAATGATTGACCCAATATTATGTGTGAGCGAACTCAATGTTGATTGGCCAGCTACCACGTGCGCTTCAATAACAATAAGGTCAAGCGATGTCTCATGTTCTGGTGCAGACCGGTTTTCGTTTATTGTTCAATTTGCGAACACTTTCAATGAAACAAAGAGAAAACTATAGAAAACCAGTCTGGATTTAAATGGCGGATAATTTAAATGAAGATTTGCGAGATTTTAGCATTTTCGCAAATCAGATTTTTTTAGTCAAATTCTCAATATTTTCGCAAATGGCTCAAATGGCGAACGACAGCGCGAGCCCTTTATGAAGACATTATAGTAAAAGGCAATTTTGGGTTGTCGTGGCCGATGTGGGCGGGGTGCCCCAGGGTTGGTAATAGGGCCATGCATAGCTGAGATTGACCGTATTGTCATAAGAGAGGTTCAGTATCAATTTGAAGTGAATCGGTGTAGAAATGAAGAAATTATAGTAAAAGGCAATTTTGGGTGGGCGTGGCCTATGTAGGCGGGGTGCCCTAGGGTTGGTTATCGGGCCATGAATATCTGAGATTGACCGTATTGTCATAAGAGAGGTTCCGTATCAATTTGAAGTGAATCGGTGTAGAAATGAAGAAAATATAGTAAAAGGCAATTTGGGGTGGGCGTGGCCTATGTGGCCGGGGCGCCCCAGGGTTGGTAATGGGGCCATGCATAGTTTAGATTGACCTTAGTGTCAAGAGAGGCTCAGTATCAATTTGAAGTAAATCGGTGCCGAAATGAAGAAGTTAATGTAAAATAACATAAAAAATGAGTGACTATCTCTGACCCGGCCCCGCCCCAACCCCCATATCTTTTGACCCAGGGGTCAGATCAAAATTCCGTCACTGTCACCGTCGCACATATGCTAATAGCTACCATGTATGTAAGTTTCAAGGTTCTAGTACTAATAGTGTAGGAGGAGCAGGTGGCCAGGACGGACGGACGGACAGACGCACATCAATACAATATCCCCACTTTTTCTCCGAAAAACGTGGGGATAACAATAGTGAACACTCTTGTACTAGTTTTTTGCCTTATCATCGCGAAACATGCTAAGAACCTTTGTTCTAATGATATATCGGCCGATTGAGCCGCAAGGATGCGGGGCAGCTATAGTGGAACCTCATAATTCACATGTATAATACCTATCTCGGAACTTTCTAAGAACATGTGTCCCGATTGTATCTCGCCCTCGTTTGAAACTGGGTCAAGCGGGATCAAAAACAAGGTCACTTGTTTAATTAAAGAAAATGATTGGGAAACACTGAGATCTCTTGTTTGACCTATCATCATAAAACTTGCTTATAACATATGTTCTTATGATATCTCTGCCGAGTTAGGACATGGTTCCAGTCCATTGAAATGTTGTGAAATCTCTATAGAAGACACATTTTCTGATCAATCCTAATAAAATGGCTCAGAAGATGTGTCCTTTTGCTTTCTAAGCCGAGTTCGAAAAAGGTACCGGTCAACTGAAAACAAGTCCGCTGGGTTATTGGTGAGAAACCTCATGAAATTTAAATTAAACTTGCTGAGAACATTACTTCAAATGATGTCTTCGAAGAGATCGAAACAAATTTGGTAAATGGAGAAACTGTCCGCCAATGTGCGGGGAAGTTTTCCTTATATTCAAATTGAGGACTGAAAGTGATGTAAGTGTTGATCTAGTCTTCGCTACAGATTTCTTGCAATCGAGTGATTGTTTAGAGTATTATCGATTGCCTTCCACGGTTTCGATAGAAAACAAAGTATTGCAACGAATGCGAACGATGTGACTTGATCGTTCAAGTTTATTTTCAGAGCAAAACAGAACAGCAAAATATTTGCTTTCACAATTAACACTTTTGCATGTGTAATGGCATGTGGGCAAATATGTAAAGCGTGAAAGTAGGTTAACGACAAAAACATTAGTTTCTAAACTTTCTATAAAAGATTATGTGGGAAAGTTGTCCCGATAAAAAGTTATTTTTGTAGAAAAATCGATTAAAAACAGTCTTTAAGAAACTATAAAACCACTATAAAGAGTTTATATGGATTTATAAAATTAGTAACGGCGACTTATTAAATAATATATATATATGCTTAAGATGTGTTCAAACCCGTGTGTATGTTTTGTTAGGGCTTTCATAATAATTACGTGATTCATTAGGCAATACAAAACATAAAGAGGAAGGTCTAAACGAAGTTATGAAACTAGAAATCGTCCTTATTTAGTCGACATGTTATTTATTAATATTCAACTCATGTAATTTTGAATTATTTGAATTATTTTTCTAAATTATGAATGATTGCAAAATCAAATCTCGAAATTTGTATTCTTTTGAATTCAATGCTTAATCTTTTCATCGATTTTAATCGATATCAGTCGCAGGGCTGCATTGAAAGTTGAATATTGTTATAGTAAAACCGTGTGAACACTCTAGAAGATGCAATTTTGTCCAATATTATTTAAACTTGCTCAGAACAATTGTTCAAATGATAACTCGGCCGTATGTACACATTGAAAGACCATATTTTCAATGTAAGGCTCTAGTGAAGCCTTGAATCGTCTTAATGCAATTCTCATACAATTGGCTCTGGACATTTTGTTCTTGTGATATCGCAGCCGAGTTCACGTGTGAAATTGGTCTCTTAAAAAGAAAATAACATGTTACACAACTCGCGTGACCTACTCCTTGTCGATCGGACCCGAGTTAAGACTGAAATCTTCACGGAGTAAATGACATTTTCCCTGCAAAGTTCACGGACATCGGTACCATAATTCCATAAAACGTATGAAAAAACAATCTTATCGTTCTTGTCGTTACATTATGCATCAACACTAACTGCCCAGCGCCGTTTGAAATCATTGTTTACATACATTTCAACTGGCTGACATTTAAAACACACGAGTGATTTCATTGGTCCAATGCGAAGGTGTGTCTTTACATTCATTCATTAATCGGGTCCGATCGACAACGAGTAGGCCACGCGAGTTGTGTATCGTGTTATTTCTTAAAATTTGACCCTGAATTTGTAAAAATCTTGCAAGATATGTACATTTCCAGAGAGGAAATTCATTTCTCAATGAATAAGACCGAATTCCTGGACATCGCTGAACAATTGATATAGTTATGGCTGTTCAAAGCGATGCACCCCGTTTTCGGTTGATTTTGAGTTGAATACCTTGTTATATATATATTTGATAGTGAATTTTTATAATTTTTTTTAGGAAAGTTGATTTTTCATTACAATTTGATTATTTATCATTCAAAATGATGTTTTCACTAATTAATATCATAGCCATACGCTAACCACATGTGCTAAAAACATGGTGTAATGATTTATCGGCAAAGTTCCGGTCTGTTGACAATCATGACGGATATTTTTTTCTTATAATATTACCTGAGCGAAGCTAAAAAATACTTCTGGTCCGTTGTAAAAATTACCAACAATTGATAGTTAGCTATCCATATATGGCCATGAAACCATGTGAACACTCTATTAGTCACATTTTGTGTCGAATCATTATGAAACTTGCTCAATAAAGAAATGTCCATTTCCGTTGGGTCTGATTTGAGCGACATAAGGATTTAGGCCCTCTTGTTTGTGTTTTAATATATCTGACTGCAGAAATTATTTAAGTACATACCAAATATCACACCGGTATATTTTTTAGTAAATATATGTACTGCAGTTTTTCAAAATAAGAAAATATATGAACGAGTCCCTTGAACATTTTTTTAGTTTTTCTAGAATCTCGTCAGAAAAATGGTATTTAACGTCGCATTAATATATATTTTACTCAAAAGCTTGTTTTAGAAGTGAATGGTAGTAGACTTGTGACTTTATATACATTCCTGAAGAATTAGTTGACCTATAGTTACATCTAAGTATTATATCTTTGTTGCATAAGGGTGCACCTAGAGATGCATAATTGAGCTGTTAAAACATTGACGTATTATTCAGTGAGTGTTAAGACACATATCGACTTATTTGATTGATAGCAGTCAAAAGAGGATACATACACGTTTGGTAATTTTCAGGCCAATGAACTGTGGAAGACCAATGGTGCAGTCATTATGGTTGTACGAAGACCAGGGTGATTTTTGTGTCGGGCGGTAAGTTTCTCCTTTCTTGTTAATGATATTCAATGATCTTAAGTATGAAATGTAAATAACATGATAAGCATATTTTGAAGTACATTTGAGCCAAAATACACCAACAAATAATAAAATTATCCTATAGTTAACGAACAAATTAAATATAAAATCACACTTGTTAACAAATACGTCATTTTAAGTACTTCTTCTACATATGGTATCACATTATAACAATTTCTGTTCTCACGTAGTATATAAAAATTACACTGTGTGTGTGTTTCAAACTTTCTTTAATATGACAGGAGGCCCAGGGACTTTCAACTCTGTTGCCAGAGATGGAGGCTCGAGGCGTCCGCCTACACGCAGTGGTCCACCAAAAATTTGGAGCCAGTGAATTTAAACCTTTTCTCCAAGGAGGAGAGGTTTATTTGGATCTTGAGGTTAAATTTTAACATTTTAACAGTATTAAATTTTAGAATAAACAACACATTCGTATATCATGCTCATGGTTAAGGGCTTAAGTAAAGGTTACACGTCAGCTGTGGAAGACTTATCTGTGTATTAGTTCAGTTTAAACCTATTTATTTTAGCTCGATTGCATAGAAAGACCTAGGCTTATTTGAAACGCTCTCGAGACCGTTTCCTGTGATTAGAGCCAGAACTTTGTGTCTTTGTGAGAAATCTAAAGAACGCTCCCACAAACCGTTTACTAGCAAATTTAAATTACCAGTATGTGTCATTGCATAGTATTTAATCTTTGATATAAAGCTCCAAGTATTTATTATATAAATTATAATTTCAGGCTCTCATTTGAGTTGATAATTATATTCTGTATTCTTATTCAGGTAACACTGAACGAGCTTTATTAATTGTTTATGTCATTATTTTCAAGCTCAAGTTTTATGGGCCACAAGAAAGGTGGATGAATATTCCTGGCATTTTCACTTTTCAAACACTTGCACTTGTCATCAAACAGATCTACATGGGAACACCAGGAAACTTCAGAGGCGAGGGAAGATTACTTGGAGGTTGGTAGTTCATTAAATGTATCTACTCCTTAGTCCAGATTGTCAGATAACTACTACGCATGTCAAATAAAAAAGAATTATATACTTAATATATAATCATAATACATTGTAAAGGTATGTCTTATTAGTTAGATTGCTTATTGTATATAGTGTTGTCCTATAATTTATTTAAGCTTTAACAATCATGTTACCTGTTTGTAGGATTATTCGTTATTGGACCAGGTGACCAAGGAATAATTTTTCAACATCAAGAGTATCCAATCGGAGGTCGTTCTGAAATCGAACGTGCTCGGGAAGCGACCCAGAAAGTTACTAGTAATCATTCAACTGGTGACATGCTTTTTAAGATCAATGTTAATGACATGTAGTCCGTTTTTCTCAACTTTAACTTATGCATGATTTCATGGTGGGCGAATTTTTTTTTTTTGCTTATTTGATAAGCTATTTTATAAAGCCGTGTTCGCAATCGCGAACGTCCGAATGTCCGTCAACATTTCCTTCAAGAAATCTTTCATGTTTGGTTTGCAGATTCATCTAAAGGTTCTTCACACAAAAAGTTCTGATAATACCCGTGAGGCCAAATTGACTTTAATAGGTAAAATGCTTTTAAATCTTCTTGTCGGAAAACCTTTAACAATCATTTTTTCTGAAACCGAAAAGTCCATGGCTTTCATACTTGGTATGTAGTGTAATCTAGAGGTAATATACCAAGTTTGTTCCAATCATGCCCCTCGGATCAAAAGTTGCTTTGCCCCGGGGTTCACCAGTGTTGAAATGATTTATACAGGGAAACCATTAAACAATATTTTGTTGAAACCGCAAACCCCACTTATTTGGTATGTATAATCATCAAAAGGCACTATACAAAGTGAGTTCAAATTTTAACCCTGTCACTATTATATACACGAAATATCAAGAGATGTTAAATGTATGACCATAACGTCAAAGTCAGTCCCAAACCATATGTTTCGAGTGTTAAACTACTCAGCTATGGCTTCTCAGTGATCCCCAGGGCCCGCTTTAAAGAATTGTATAATACAAAGTATAGCCATGAAAGTTAAGACATGTGCAGTGTAAGTAATGCAATAAAAGACATGTGAAATAACTGTTAAATTAATCGTCCGTTTCAGTGGCCAAGTTGTTTTTTAAAAAGTCGGCATTTAAACAAACATTTTTGAAATCAGGAATATAACTCTGTTTTTGTTTTTTTTTCATTTAAGTCTAATGTATATTGTGACTTGGACAACATTAATTAGTGTATGTGTATCGTAAAAATGTTTGAAGGTAACACAGAGAATAGCGAAAATACATACAATTAGATGATCATGAAAGAATAAAATTATTTCCTCCTGATTTTTTCAAGATTCAAACCTGTGAAATCTAGGTACGTGTGACGAGAATTAACGGTATACCACTTGACTATTTGCTTTACAATTACATATATCTAGAAAACGATTCCGTATCGAAAGCACTGCAAAACATTATATATATATATATATATATATATATATATATATATATATATATATCAGCAGTATAATTTATTTACTACAAGAGGCTCGAAGTACGTTATCACGAAATCACTTAAGCTTTTCTATGATATAAATAACAAAATTAACCACCTTAAAATTATGCATGATTTGACACTTGAGATAAAACGGCTATAGTTGTTTTCCAAAAACATACTGTATACATTAAATCAGTATTTGATGTTATATGTTTAAGTAACATGTTTGAGATTGTATATAGTTGAGTCATTTATATATGATTATGTGTTTTGAACGTCTTGTCTTGATAATATGTACTATTGTTATATATCTATATTCTATGGAAACTATTTCCTTGTGATTTGATGAGGTCTTTGAATTAAATCCGATGTCTTTGACCGATGGAAATTCATTATGAAATTGTTTCCGTAGAATACCATATTAACAATACTTGTTAAGTTTAATTAAATGGATCAAGCAGGTCTTGTAGTTTTGTCATCTGCATACTGCTCTATCATGGGCGATAACATGTATGTTTGAGTAACACATTAGCGCGCGATTGGCAAGACATTGAACATGATTTCACTTAAACAGCTTTATTAAAAAACAATTCTTACTAAAATACTACGTCTTAGAATTAATCTCAAAAACAACTTATTTAAAAACAAGCTAGTTTACCTCTGTGTTAAATATATTAACATGCATGTGCTAATGTTTTGAAATGAGATTGTTGGAGACTAAGGGGACTAGCAAACCACCATGAACTTGCCGCGCGTGGTAATGGGAGACACTGCCATGCAAACACATATTTGCATTAAGTCTGGATTATTTTCTCTGTGATTCGGTGTCTTTGGAATTATGAGAATTTCCATTCTTCACACTTGATGACAAACTCCATATACTCCAGAATACACGGCTGGATGCGAGTCGTGCTATAAAAATTTGACTCGTTCGTTTAGTTAACTAGAAAGCAATTGATGCAATTAACCATTTATAGTACGACACAAGTATAGCAATATTATGCGTTATTGCAAAAAAAATCAATCACAGTAATATTTTTTTTTGTAACTCAGTTTCCATAAAATATGTTGGATAATTAACATATATAAATATTTATCATGTCATGTCCAATCCCGTGATGTAAGTAATAACACTATTTGTGCTTTACTGTAAGCATTAACATTTAAACAAAACCTGGACAGAAGCAATTGATATAAAAGAATAAGACTTAGGCCATTATTATACATATAATATGTTGTCCTAAATCATTCCTTGTAACATTTCAACTCGAATCACGTGGTTAGAGTGTGGCTATGATGTGTATAAGTAAAAACATTATTATGAAGTAAAAAAAAACATAACGAAAACTAAACTTCTCTGAAAAAAATATCACTATCAAATATATATATAACAATTAAGGTATTCAACTCAAAATGACCCGAAAACGGGGTGCATCGCTTTGAACAGTCAGAACTACAGTTATTTTGCAGCGATTTCCATGAACTTGGTCTTCAACGCAGAAATAAATATCCTTTCTGGAAATGTACATATCTTGTAATATTTTTACAAATGCTGGGTCAAATTTTAAGAAATATCACGATACACAACTCGCGTTATCCGCTCGTCACCAATCTGACCCGATCTAAGACTGAAATCTTCGTGGAGTAAAGGGCATTTTCCCTGCAAAGTTCAAGGACCACGAGGTACCATAAATCAACAAAACGTATGAAAAAACATTCTACCGTTCTTGCCGTTACATTATGCATAAAAACTAACTGTGTAGCGCCGTTTGAAACCATTGTTTACATACATTTCAACTGGCCGACATTTAAAACACACGAGTGATTTCAATGGTCCAATGCGAAGGTGTGTCTTTACACCTGAAGATTTAATTCATAAATCGTGTCTGATCGTTGACGAGTAGATCACGCGAGTTGTGTATCGTGTTATTTCTTAAATTTTACCAAGCATTTGTAGAAATATTACAAGAAATGTACATTTCTAGAAAGGAAATTCATGCGTTGAATAAGAACGAATTCCTGGAAATCGCTGCACAATTGATCAAGTTATGGCTGTTTAAAGCGATGCACTCTGTTTTCGGGTGATTTTCAGTTGGATACCTTGTTATATATATATATTTGATAGAGAAGTGTGCTTTTCAGAAAAGTTGATTTTTCGTTATAATGTGATTATTTTGTATTCAAATGATGTTTTCACTAATTAATATCAAAAGCCACACGCTAACCACCTGTGATTCGAATCATATCTTTCTTTTTCTTAAGAAAATTACAAAAATAGTATTTCAATTTCCTAAAAACTAAACAGAAAATGGCCAACTTCAATATTTACAAGTTTTCGGGAGAAGGAAAATACTTCTTTTTTTTTAAATTACAGAATGAAGCTAAAACTTTGTATTATGACTTTTAAGATATCTCTACATTTGTCCTAATGTTTAAAGTGACGTTTGACTGTTTCTGTAGTCAATATGAGAAAATTGTCTAACTCAAGGTTTTACAGCTTGAGTTAGACACTTTTCTCATAGTTTTGACTTGTTTACATTTAGTTTGGAAATTTTCGTCCCAACCAATCGAACTGAGCCTAATCCTCACATGGTTTAACTTTGTAAGCCGATTGGATTGGATTGGATAGGACCTTGGAATTCTTTGCGGGAGAAGCGGGCCGTTTTCGCAATTGCGAAAATGTCAAAACCCGTTATCGTGCCGAAACTGAGATTGGCCATTTTCGCGGGGAGGGGACGAAATACTATCCAACATCTGCGAATGTCATAACTAATAGTAAGACGATGTATTTTTTTACAGTATTTGAAGCCCTTTGATTTTAATCGCTAATTTTGTAAATAAACCATTATTTTCATAAATAAACAGTTTTCATACTCTCTTAAAGTTGAAAAGAAATAATGTGATTTTTTTCTCACAGTTAAATATGTAACATTCTCAACTTCTAAAAAAGCAGAAAATGCGAGTGGTTCCTGTATACATTTGTATTGGGGTTATATATTAACGTATCTACCGCATATAAACTAACATAACCCTGTTATTTTTTTTTTCATTTGTCATTTTGCCAATATCACGGCAACTTTGTTCTTCACTAGTGACAGTTCAGTGTATCTATAACCATACACACTAGAGATCCCAGGAACAAGTTTCTGTACTGTAACTGTACTTTCTCTTTGCAGGGAATGTTCAAACACAACGTTTTTATTATGTTGCCCCATTTGAAATAAGAAAGGTCTGAAAAGTATTTTGGAAGCAATTTCACTGACTGTGTGCAAGTTTATTCTCACAGCCTGTTAAGTTGTATAAAAAAAAGTCCAAGTAGAATTTACCAAGGCCATAGTTGTAATATATTGTTCCAGCGACCTTTCTAGCAGGACTATACATTATAATAAATTTATTGTGTAAAAGATGGTCGACATAAAAACATTGTACTGACACTATCGTGTAGAAGATGAGGAATGCGAATCATGATAGGCTTCAATGTGTCAAATCGGAAATAGAATTTTTGTAGACAGTACTTTATTAATGTAAATAAAGTCGAGAGCTGCAAAGTACGATCCAGTCCGCGAATCAACCAGTAAAATTTAAATGATAAGTTATCAAATTTATTATAATGGACAGTAAAAAACACATGTTACCAGTAATGTGTCAAGCTTTTATCTGAAAGAAATAATCGTTTTATTACATAAATAACAAAATAATAAGTCATGCTTTTATACTACATTAATTATCCCCTCATTTTTCGGAGAAAAAGTGGGGATACTGTATTAATGTGCGTCTGTCCGTCCGTCCGTCCGTCCTGGCCACCTGCTCCTTCTACACTATTAGCACTAGAACCTTGAAACTTACATACATGGTAGCTATGAGCATATGTGCGACGGTGACAGTGACGGAATTTTGATCTGACCCCTGGGTCAACAGTTATGGGGGTTGAGGCGGGGCCGGGTCACAGATTTTCACTCATTTTTTATGTTATTTTACATTAACTTCTTCATTTCTGCACCGATTTACTTCAAATTGATACTGAGCCTCTCTTATGACACTATGGTAAATCTCAACTATGCATGGTCCATTTACCAACCCTGGGGCGCCCCGGCCACATAGGTCAAAATTGCCTTTTACTATAATTTCTTCATTTCTACACCGATTCACTTCAAATTGATACTGAACCTCTTTTATGACAATACAGTCAATCTCAGCTATGCATTGCCCCATTACCAACCCTATGGCACCCCGCCCACATAGGCCACGCCCACCTTAATTGCCTTTTACTATAATTTCTTCATTTCTACACCGATTCACTTAAAATTGATACTGAAACTATCTTATGACAATACAGTTAATCTCAACTATGCATGGCCCCATTACCAACCCTTGGGCGCCACGCCCACATAGGCCACACCAACCCCAAATTGCCTTTACTATAATTTCTTCATTTCTACACCGATTCACTTCAAATTGATACTGAACCTCTTTTATGACAATACGGTCAATCTCAACTATGCATGGCCCCATTACCAACCCTGGGGCGCCCCGCCCACATAGGCCACACCCACCCAAAATTGCCTTTAACTATAATCTCTGCATTTGTTTATCGATTTACTTCAAATTGATACTGAACATCTCTTATGACAATACAGTCAATCTCTACTATGTAAGGCCCCATTATCAACCCTGGGGCGCCCCGCCCATAATAGGCCACACCCACCCAAAATTGTCATTTGCTATAATTTCTTCATTTCTACACCAATTCACTTCTAATTGATACTGAACTTCTCTTATGACAATACGGTCAATCTCAACTATGTGTAGCCCCATTACCAACCCTGGGGTGCCCCGCCCATAATAGGCCACACCCACACAGGCCACGCCCACCAAAAAATTGCCTTTTACTATAATTTCTTCATTTCTACACTGATTCGCTTCAAATTGATACTGAATCTCTCTAATGACAATACAGTTAATCTCATCTATGCATGACCCCATTACCAACCCTGGGGCGCCCCGCCCACATATGCCACGCCCACACATAATTTCCTTTTACTATAATATCTTCATTTCTACACCGATTCACTTCAAATTGATACTGAACCCCTTTTATGACAATACAGTCAATCTCAACTATGCCTGGCGCCATTACCAACCCTGGGGCGCCCCGCCCACATAGGCCATGCCCACCCCAAATTGCCTTTTACTATAATTTCTTCATTTTTACACCGATTTTACTTCAAATAGATACTGAACATCTCTTATGACAATAAGGACAATCTCAACTATGTATGGCCCCTTTACCAACCCTGGGGCGCCCCGCCCATAATAGGCCACACCCACCCAAAATGGTCTTTTACTATAATTTCTATATTTCTACACCGATTCACTTCTAATTGATACTGAACTTCTCTTATGACAATACGGTAAATCTCAACTATGCATGGACCCATTACCAACCATGGGGCGCCCCC
The DNA here is from genome assembly GCF_020536995.1 of Dreissena polymorpha. Lineage (NCBI taxonomy): Eukaryota > Metazoa > Mollusca > Bivalvia > Myida > Dreissenidae > Dreissena > Dreissena polymorpha. The sequence goes on along the minus strand of NC_068356.1, from coordinate 29,635,494 downwards.
TGGGGCAAACATGCGGCGTGGGGGATACGCGTCGGCTCTGCCGTGCCATTTCTAGTTATACCCACGCTTTTCGGAGAAAAAGTGGGGATATTGTGGTGATGTTCGTCCGATCGTCCTGGCTACCTGCTCCTCCTACACTATTAGCACTAGAACCGTGAAACTTACATACATGGTAGCTATGAGCATATATGCGACGGTGACAGTGACGGAATTTTGATCTGACCCCTGGGTCAAAAGTTATGGGGGTTGGGGCGGGGCCGGGTCAGAGATTTTCCTGCGACCGCGATTCGAAAAAGGCTCATAACTACTGTGTCCCTTCAGATATTGCTTTCATATTTGGTATGCATGTGTATCTAGACAAACATCTATCCATGCGCATAAAAATTTTGACCCCTGTGACCTTGACCTTGAACTTTGGGTCAGTTTTTAGGTTTCGAAATCTGCGACCGCGATTCGAAAAAGACTCAAAACTACTGTGTCCCTTCAGATATTGCTTTCATATGTAGTATGCATGTGTATCTGGACAACACCTTTCCATGCGCACAAAATTTTGATCCCTGTGACCTTGACCTTGAACTTGGGGTCAGTTTTCAGGTTTCAAAATCTGCGAATGCGATTCGAAAAAGTATCATAACTACTGTGTCCTACAGATATTGCTTTCATAATTGGTATGCATGTGTATCTGGACAAGACCTTTCCATGGGCATAATTTTTTTACCCCTGTGACCTTGACCTTGAACTTTCGGTCAGCTTTCAGGTTTCGAAATCTGCGACCAAGATTCTAATAAATGTCTTATACCTACTGTGTCCCTTCAGATATTGCTTTCATATTTGGTTATGCATGTGTATCTAGACAACACCTTTCCATGCGCACACAATTTTTTTAACCCTCTGACCTTGACCTTGAACTTAGGGGTCAGTTTTCAGGTTTCGAAATCTGCGACCCGGCCCCGCGATTCGAAAAAGGTCATAATCTACTGTGCCCCTTCAGATATTGCTTTCATATTTGGTATGCATGTGTATATGGACAAGAATCGTTTCAATGCGCATACATATTTTTTACCCCTTTGACCTTGACCTTGAACTCGGGTCAGTTTTCAGATCTTGAAATCTGTGACCGCGATTCGAAAAAGGCTCAAAACTACTGTGTCCCTTCAGATATTGCTTTCATATTTGGTATGCATGTGTATCTGGACAACACCTTTCCATGCGCATACAATTTTTTACCCCTGTGACCTTGACCTTGAACTAGGGTCAGTTTTAGGTTTTCAAAATCTGCGACCCGCGATTCGAAAAAGGCTCATACCTGCTGTGTCCCTTCAGATATTGCTTTCATATTTGGTATGCATGTGTATCCCAGACAACACATATCCATGCGCACACAAGTTTTTACCCTTATGACCTTGACCTTGAACTTGTGGTCAGTTTTCAGGTTTTCAAAATCTGTGACCGCGATTTGGAAAAAGGCTCATATCTACTGTGTCCCCTTCAGATATTGCTTTCATATTTGGTATGCATGTATATCTGGACAACACTCTATGGGCATAAACAATTTTACCTCTGTGACCTTGACCTTGAACTTGGGGCCAGTTTTCAGGTTTTTAAATCTGCGACCGCGATTCGAAAAAGGCTCATAACTTCTGTGTCCTTTCAGATATTGCTTTTCATATTTGGTATGCATGTGTATCTTGACACACCTGACATGCGCATAAAATGTCTGACCCCCTGTGACCTTGACCTTGAACTTGAGGTCAGCGTCCAGGTTTCGAAATCTGCGACTGCGATTCGAAAAGGCTCATACCTGCTGTGTCCCTTCAGATATTGCTATCATATTGGTACGCATGTGTATCTGGACAAGACCTTTCCATGCGCATGAATTTTTTTACCACTGACCTTGACCTTGAACTTAGGGTCCGCGTTAGATTTCGAAAGCTATTATGTGGTTATCCACCTAAACAGAAGAAGTGCAAGCATTTTCATCGGACAAAGGAATTTTCAACAATGAAGCATGTGTATTGAAAACACATTAGGAGTTACACAGTAGTGGCGCAGAGATGTAATTAGTAGTCAATTGTGTTAACTCATCTGTGAAATGGTTAGCTCATCCACCTAATGTTTATAACAAGGGATTAATATATTGGCGCAAAGGGACACCTGTATATGAGAGAAGAGATAAGAATGCAGTCAAGCCTGAAAAGCATGAGAAACTCATGGAATAGAGCCTCAAGAATCTATAAAAGGGCTGAAACTTTCAATTTGTTCAATACACTTTTAGACTCATTACTGAAAATCTTTCAAAATGTTCAAGTGAGAAAAATGTGAGAAACAATTTAAAGCAAGATGGACTTTGAACAGGCACATCAAAGACAGACATGAAATTCAACATTTTCATTGTTGTGTACAAGATTGCGATAAAAAATTTCTGAGACGCTACTATTTAGTCAACCATTTAACCTCAAAACATAACTTTTCCTAAACAGAAGCAAGAAGATTGGCTATAAGAGAGCATGTTCAGCCATCTCATAAGTCATTCCAATGAGGATGACATGTACATGGACGTCAGTGAAGTTGATTCAGTATTAGATTTGTGTTGGAGAGCAGGATGAGGAGGAGAAATTAGGGTATAGATTTTCACTCATTTTTTTTAGGTAATTTTACATTAACTTCTTCATTTCTACACCGAATTACTTCAAATTTATACTGAACATCTCTTATGACAATACGGTCAATCTCAACTATGCATGGCCCCATAACAAACGGGGCGCCTCTGGGTCAAACATGCGGCGTAGCGGCGTAGGGATACGCGTCGGCCTCTGCTTTTCCCATTTCTAGTTATTACATTGAAGTCGCATTATTCACACCTGTGGCGAAGCAAATTGAGACCGGTGAGGATTTCTGATCCTTCCTTTAATGCTGTTAGAAGAGAAACACTCGTTTATTCGTATAAAATACCGAAACACTAAACATCTTATTTACCTTTATGAACCGATTGTGACATAATTGCCCCTTAAAAATTATCTTACCCATGATCGAATTGACAAACTAGCCAAATTACATAATATTTATTAGATGCCGGACACAATGAATAACTATTAGCCATCGATAACTGAACGTAACACAAAGTTCAGCCATCGATAACTGAACGTAACACAAAGTGTTATGCATGTATATAATGCCACTAATGTGACATAATACATGTACATAGTTTATATGCCTACTGTTAATTAATCTTGTAATCACAACTTGATTAACGCATTCTAAGTAAGTCGATACATAATATCGTAAACATATCTTGTGCTATGTTGATGCTAAACCCTTCAAATACTTTCTGTTCAGCCGTGCAGTCTTGCAGTTTTATTTCACCGCACTGTTATCTCATATTGTATGTACCGGTATATAGCATAAAGTATATGCAGTATTTGTTTGCTTCCAGTCTGTGTCGTACCAAAACAAATGTTGCAGTCTGCATTAGAGTTCTCACTTTGAGAAAAGCTGCTTTCCGACAATGTATACTATTTTGTATGTCTTTGTTCATCCTCGAGTCTGTGCATGGCTGATTCCATATTAACGATGTCGCCAAAAAGTGAGGACGTAAATTGCATAACAACTTTGTAAATTTCTTATTATTGACATAGCTCAGTCATGTCAATGTTAGAAAAATGAGAAAAAAAATATATATGCAACGGTTTGATAACACCAACACGGGTGTGGCAAATCCAATTCTCACCAAATACATGTAAAATAAAAAAAGGAAAAAAACAGTACACAAAGGTAACATAACACAGTATTGTACCATTCGTCAGGGTATACCTTCGAAACTCAATTCTACGCACGCTATTGAGATGTAGTGCTTTTGATGCGTCAGTTCAACTGCTTCAATATCAACAAACAGTCGGAATGTTTCTCCGGAAAAAAAAGAAATGATATTAACAGCTAGTCTTAACAATTCACAAGAAAATCGATACTTTAATTTAAGTTGTGTTATATAATTAATTATACATGTATACCCATTCGAAACTTAAATAATGATCGTTCAAAAGCTTGCTTTTAGCCAGTTCTCTTTAAAAACTAGATATGCATCTTCGTGTGTAATATATAAATAAGATGTTTTATAAAAAATCATTGAGTGATGAATTAGACCTGTCTCGCCAGATCCCACCACGGTGAATAACCTCTAGCTGTGGATACCAAATGGCAATTTAAGATAATAAGCTGATAAAATCAACGATTTAGTTTGTGTAAGAGCTCGCCAATATGAACCTGCTACTGACCTTGTTGAACTTTATCCTCTTGGTGTGGTTGTGACTGTGGTCAAATAACTAAATATGCATGTAAAATACATGCTGACTTCATACATCGCTTGATGTCAGGCGATATAATAAAACGACGTTGTATATGTAACAGTTTGTGATAATG